>NC_041385.1:17903525-17908147 GCF_002162155.2 Triticum dicoccoides
GGGGGGTTAATTTAGGTGTTTCATATATTGTGTTAGCTAGCTAAATAATAGAGAGAAGTGTCCTCTCTTATGTCCGTGCTTGGTCGACTCTACGTACTATACATAGAGAGACCCTCGACACGCTAGCTAGTAAGAAAATGAAGAAAACCATTAAGTACAGAAGTTCATCATGCATACCAAGAGAAGTGATCGATCGACCTCTCCTTCTCCGAGAGATTGGTCGAACAACAAGTTTTCGTATTATCTATCTGACGCTACTGGCTACATACATATACAATGTGTAAGATCTTTTACAATCCCCTAGCAATTGAAATCAACTTCCACATGGTATTTTCCAGCTTTATTGAAGACGTGGTCAAGAAAGAATCCCGCCAATTCCTCTTGAATTGCTTTCATGCGATCTTGTGGTAGGAGTTCATTCCGCATCTGCCACGTCTAATTTGAAGAAAGGGGTTAATACATATATATGAATGAAACTCAACAGAAATAATGGTGTAATAAAATGAAATTGTGAATATTATTGCTTACGCACTTCATATTGTATTTTAGAGTAGCCCCGCTTATTTTTCAAAGTCACGTTGTAGATGAACTCGCACACGTAGTATCCACAGTAATTATTCCCTTGTTCCTGCCACAAGCACTTTACGAAAAATAGAGGTTAATCAAACTGACAATGAAACATTATAAATGGCATTGATGAAAGTATAGCTATAGAATCAACGGGAGATGCGCGCAACTAGCTAGCCAGTAGTACTTACTTTCGGGTATGTATATCGCAGCTCCTTCGGCAGTCCCGGAGCTTCTGCGGTGAACTGTTTCCAAACCCTGCAAGACAAAGAAAATAATTATTATTACTTGAGATATCAAGAAATGCACAAAAAGTTGCCGATATGGTGCGATAATGATCGATTGAACTTACTTGTTGAACATTTTAGTCATGTCCGCATAGGTTTCGGGATCTTTTCGTCTCGAGTCTAAGACGGTTACTAGTCCCCACTCAAGCTTAATCTCCAGAAGAACATAGTGGAAGCTGCGCACGCATGCATAACTCATCAATTACATTACTATAACCTCGCTCGAGTAATAAGGGAAACCGAATATGCACACGACAGTAACACTCACTCGAAGTTGTAAGGAAAAAGTATTAAATCTTTGTTTTGATTTTTGATCAACGATTGTAGCAAGTTGGCCTCGGCCTCTTTGGTGTGCTTTTTAACCTGAATTTCATCTATGATATTTGTGTTAATGAACTCAATATCATACATTTCTTGTTTTCTGCACTCGATGATCTTTAATCTGCATAATATAGTGAGGATAATTAATTATAAATACATGCAATGAAAAAGCTGATCTATATATAGAGACTTAATGACAGAAATAGTACTTACAGACAGTAGCAAAAGACCGTTAATTTATCGAGGGACTTTTGATTGAAGAACTCGAAGAACTCCTCAAATGGAACAGGCAACAGATCAGTTCCAACGAGGTCGTGCTCCTCTTTAATTCTCAGAAACAAAGTATTCGTCCCCCAGACTCTCTGCAGATTTTCAAGTACCAATTATGGAATCTTCGCATCATCGTTGTTAGAGACTTTTCATCTTTGATGAGAGGCTTCCCGTACTCGTATCTGTGTTCGTCCACCTCCATGAAATCAAAATTTACATCGTCAGGCAGGTAATCTGCAAGATTGCTATAACCGGGCACCGTCCCCAGAGCATTAGCGACGATGTCGCCGCTAGACATATTGAACGGGGGGCACGATTGATTTGCTTGTTCGCCGAGCTGGGAATTTTTTTCGCAGCTGCTCGTTCTTTTAACCTTTGATCACTGACAGTACTTCCCGACCGCTCCACTTCGAGATATGCATGTTCAGTAATGCGCTCATAGTTGGTTCTCGACGGAGACTTTGGTGGTTTCCTCAGGGCATTGATAGTGCGCTTTGCTTTCATCGGATCTACCTTCTCCTCCGGAGGTGGATGTCTCTTTGCTTTCAACCGTTTAAAGAAGTCCTCCACTTCGGTCCGCACGATCTTCGCGTTTTCCTCCTCGATCCTCTCGTATGGTAACTTATCTAGAGGCTTGAGAGAAGGACCGTATCTGTATTGCCTCTCGCCTCTGCTGGCTGTACTGCTAGACGCCAGAGCAGACGGAGCGGCTGCGGCGTCTGTCTTCTTTCGTGCTTGCTTACGAGGCGGAGGAGAAGGACTACGACACGCCGGAGTAGCCGGGGCGGCGGCGGGTCTCTTCCGCCCTTGCTGGCAAGGCGGATAAGGAGGAGGCTGCTGGCTGCTCGGGCGCGCCGACGCAGGTGGAGAAGGAGGCGGAGTGCGGCCACGCGCCGCAGAAGGAGGCCGAGTGCCCTGATCGTCACTCGCCGGAGGAGGAGGCGGTGGAGGAGGTGGAGTGACCTGACTCGCCGGCGGAGGAGGAGGAGGCGTCCAGTTCAGAACCTTGATGAACTCCTTCCGCCATAGGCATGGAGTCTTCAGAGCAAAACCCAGATGAGTCTCCCCTTCACCGGTAGGGTGGTCAAGCTGGAGGTCCTCAAATCCCTTCGTTATTTCATCCACCGTCACCCTAGCATATCCTTCTAGAATCGGACGATAGTGAAAAGTTGCGCTGGGTTCAAAGGTCGAACTTGGCCGACAACCGCCTTGACTTTTAAGTTCTGCTATTGCGTCATAAGGTGGCAATTTTGAGACTCCGTGATAAAATCCACGGGGTAGCTAGCAGGAGCCGTCAAGACATGCTCTGGCTGAAGCGGCTTGGTGGAAGACACGCTGCTTCTCCGCTTAGATGGCGGGGTAGCTTCGGGGGAAGCTTCGGCAGGTCGTTTGCTGCGATCTGCTTCTCATTCCTCTAGCCCTTGTACCCTTGCGTGCAGCGCCTGCAGTTGACTATGCTCGAGTTTCTTCCTCCTTTCATGGCATTTGTAACCGCCTGCGTCCGGAAAACCAACCTTCCACGGAATGGAGCCTGACGTGCCTCGTGTCCGTCCAGGGTGCTCAGGATTCCCGAGGGCCATTGTGAGCTCGTCTTTCTCCCTGTCTGGAACGAACGTCCCTTGCTGCGCTGCATCGATATAGTGCCGAAGCCTCTTGACTGGTATTTTCAGTTGCTCGTCCATCCAACGGCACTTCCCTGATACAGGGTCCAAGGTTCTGCCAGCCCTGAAGAACCAAGTCCGGCAACGGTCTGGCCAGTTCATTGTCTCTGGTTTGATCCCTTTATCAAGCAGATCATTCTCAGCCTTGGCCCACTTAGGCCGGGCTTTGAGGTAGCCACCTGACCCTGCGATGGTGAAACTTCTTCTTCGGAGCATTTTGCTTGTTTGTCACCGACATCTTCCTACTCTTTTCCAATGTCTTGTGGGCCACAAATGCGGGTCAGTGATCTCTGATCTTCTCATATTTGCCGATGAATTCTGGTGTCTCTTCTTTGTCGACAAACTTTTTCAGCTCTTTCATCCACCTCCTGAATAGGCCTGTCATCTTCTTAAGAGCAAAAGACTTGATTAATTGCTCTATAACTGGATTCTCCGGATCCTCCTCTGGCGGTAGGGCGAAATTTGCCTTCAGCTCAGTCCAAAGATCATCTTTCTACATATCATTGACATAAGACACCTCAGGGTCTTCGTTCTTAGGCTTATACCATTGGTGGATGCTGATCGGGATCTTGTCCCTAACAAGAACCCCGCACTAAGCAGCAAATGCATTCTTTGTCCGGATGGGTTCAATCGGTTCGCCGTCACGCGCGATTGCTGTGATCTCAAAGCTTTCATCCGAGCTCAACTTTTTCTTCGGGCCTCGTCTCCTTACCGAAGTTGTGCTCGATCCGGAGGGCTAGAAAAAAGAAGAAAGACGAGAGTTTATTAATATATGTACATATACCAAAACAATGAATGCATCAATTAGCTAGTCAGCACAGGCTTAACTAATATATATACCTGGCCAGACTTGGTTCGGTCACCGGAGCCGTCATCACGGTCTCCTTCTTGCACCGTCATTGGGTCACCGGAGCCGTCCTCACGGTCTCCTTCTTGCACCGGCATTGGGTCAAAGGAGCCATCATAATCATAGCCTTCTTGATCACCCTGTCCTTCCATACCATCGGTGTCGTTCAGAAACGATAAGACGACATCACTTCCTTCTGCGATTATGTCCCCCAACATCGATTCTGTTGCTTCATCTCGGGGGGTGTCCATAGTTTCTACAAATATTTACAACATGGCAATTATTATTCAAACATGACAGATATGGATATATTAGTGGCAAACGTAGAACTAGCTAGCTAATCACAGTAAGGAATCATATTAATTAGTGGCCTCGACGCTGCTTCTCTAGGGTTTGGGGTGGCCTCGACAACACTTCAAGGGGGTAATATCGACAACGACGATATACATACACGGGAAAATAATATTATTGGGGAGGGGGTATATCGACCCCCCCCCATGTGTTGAAGTTATCGGGAGGGGGTATATCGACCCCCCACGTGTTTAAGTTATCGGGAGGGGTTTATATCGACAACGACAACATACGTACATGGGAAAATAATAGTAACGGGGAGGGGGTATATCGACCCCCCTCCCGTGTTGAAGTTATCGGGAGGGGGTATATCGACCC
>NC_041385.1:17908458-17924447 GCF_002162155.2 Triticum dicoccoides
GTACATGTGAAAATAATATTATCGGAGAGGGGGTATATCGACCCCCCCCCCCTCGTGTTGAAGTTATCAGGAGGGGTATATGGACGACAACAGACCCGATAAAACATAAGAAAACGAAGAAGAAATAAAAAGAGGAGAAGAAGAAAGGAATAGAGGAGAAGATCGAAGAAAAAAAAGGAAGAAAAAAAAGAGGAGAAGAAGAAAGGAATAGAGGAGAAGAAGAAAAAATAGAAAAATTCTATTTTTTCTTCTTCTCCTCTATTCCTTTCTTCTTCTCCTCTTCCTTTTCTTCCTCTCATTTTCTTCTCCTCTTCCTTTTCTTCCTCTCCTCTTCTTCTCCTTTTTCCTCTTCTTATTTTCCTTTTTCCTCTCCTAAATATATAAAACTTTTCTAAAAATGAAACTAACCTAAAATGTACTAAATCAGAGGACATATATAGATAATCCTTTTCTAAAAATGTAACCATGGAGGGGGTATATCGACCCCCCCCCCCTCGACCCTCTTTTCCTTCTTCTTCCTTCTTCCTTCTTCCTATTTTCTTCTCCAACACAAAACACATCTCATCTCATCTCATTTCATCCAAAAATAATTCTTTGCATATGAACATACATACATTTACTTTTTTCTTAAATGTTACATATGAACATTTTCTTAAATGAGCATATGAACATTTTTTTAAATATTAATGAGCATATGAACATACATATCAACAAAAAATAGACCTTTTTCTTGGTAACAAAAAAAATGCAAAAACGAGCATTATACAGCATATACGGAGCATTATACAGTGAACATACATACATACATGCATACATACAATGAGCATATACAGAGCATCATACGACGACGGCGACGATGGTTGGCGGTGGCGCGCGCTTAGGATGACATGCGGGGACGACAATGAGAAGGAAAGGGGAGGAGGCAGGGGCTCACAGCGCGGGGAGGGGTCGAGGTCGCCGGCCGGAATCGGTGCGGCAGCAGACGATCGGCCTAGGGGATGAGCGGGTCGCGGGAGCCGGCATAGTGCTTCCTCGCAGCGATGGCGACGATGGGCGCGGGCAACAACGACGATGACGACGGGCGCCAGCGACGATGACGGCGTCGGCGGGGGCGGCGGGCGGCTTCGTGACAGCCTGGCGGCGACGGGGCATGGGCGATGACGGGGGCGCGCGGACGGCATCTGGGCGGCGGGCGGCGTCGGGGCAGCGGAGGATGTCGATCTGGGCAGCCTGGCGGCTTCGATGAGCTCGGCGTCGTCGGGCAGGCCGGGGGGCAACTGGCGATGAGTTCGTCAAATTTTCCAAAGTGCTACTTATATACCCAGGCATTTGGTCCCGGTTCGTGGCACCAACCGGGACCAATGCCACTTTAGTCCCGGTTGGTGACACTAACCTGGACCAAAGGCCAGTTTTCGGCAGCCCAAAGGGTGGGAAGCGACGGCCTTTGGTCCCGGTTGGTCGCACCAACCGGGACTAAAGGTTGGCATTGGTCACGGTTGGTGCCACGAACCGGGATTGGCCGCAGCTCCAACTCTTGTGTAACAAATTAAGTTTGGCATGGGCACACATAAAGCACTGACATTTTCACGACTCGATGGCCGTGGGCTAAGGGAGCAGAGGAGGAGGTGCGGCTCACCTCACATGGCGGCGGAACCGAGGGATGAAGGTGCGGTGCACCGGAGCAGGCAGAGGTGCCTTGTGTTGGCCAAACTCGTGGCCAGCAGCAGAGAAGCGCTTCTCTTGCTCGATGGATGTTGGGTGTGTGTGAGGCGTGCTCCTGCCTGCCTGCCTGCGTGAGGAACGGGAGGACCATTAGAGAAGAGAAGGGAAGGGAAGAAGAGCAGGTAGAGGATGGCAAGGGGAGAGGAGGGAATCAAAATCGAAGATGAGAAGATGACCTTGAGGAGGAGCAGGGGAAAAGCGGAGCAGCAGAAACAGAGGCCTTCCTCTCCCGGTGGTGAGGATTGAGGCGACCTCCGTCACGGCCCAGCCAGGTCGACGACTCTGGCGACCGTGACTGACAGATCCGGTGTCGCCATGGCCGGCCTCCTCCTGTGGTGCCTACTAGGTCGCCATGGCCGCGGGCTCCTTGTCCGTGGCGGCTGGATCTGGGGCCTTGGGGTGGCAGGGAGCTCCTCCTCCTACAGCTAGGCGGCCTCCACACCCCGGAGCAACGCCATCGCCGGAGGACGTGGTCACCTGCTCTCCTCTGGATCCGGTGAGGAGGGTTGGGGAAGGAGCTCACCACGGCTCCATGCCCTGGATCTAGTGTGAGGGAGGGGGAAGGGAGCTCGCCGTGGTCAGGAGGGAGAGGAAGAGGCGGGCGGCCGGGGCTTCCCGATCTAAATCAAAGTCGAGGGAGGTGGGTGGGTGTGTCAGGAGGAAGGTGAGGGGGAGAGAACGTGACAAGAGGGAGGGGATAAGGGGTGATAGCAATGGCGCACTGGTAGGGGTGCGCCATACGTATAGATAGCAATGGCGCATTTCTTACTAGTGCGCCATTACTAGTTAAAACTAGTAATGTCGCACAGTAGAACAGTGCGCCATTAGTAGTTTTGCAAAAAAAGGAATAAAAAATATAGTTAAAAATATAATTAGTGGCGCACTTTCCAACAGGTGCGCCATTACTAGTTATAACTAGTAATGGCGCACTGTGTCTGGATGCGCCATTAGTATGTTTGGACAGGCGCACTAGTTCAAAAAAAAATTGATACTAATGGCGCACCTGGCGCGCCATTAGTAGTTTCAACTCTAATGGCGTATCAGAAGGTGGTGCGCCATTAGTATATACTAATGGCGCACCACTTGTCTGGTGCGCCATTAGTGTCAATCTCATCTATAGCCCTTTTTCTAGTAGTGATATGTCCACTATGTAACCATAATATGTGTCCTTTCCCCTCTCGGTTGTTGCATCAAAGCGAACACCGCTGTTTTGGTTGGTGCTCTTTTGATCTTGGTCAATCGTGTAAAATGTATTCCCATTTATCTCGTATCCTTTGTAAATCAATACAGTCAAAGATGGTCCCCTGGACAACAAGTACAGCTCATCACAAACAGTGTTGTCACCTCTGAGACGTGTTTCCAACCAACTGCTGAAAGTCTTGATGTGTTCACATGTAATCCTGTCGTCGCACTGCTCCGGGTGTTCGGAGCGCAGACTGTTCTTGTATTCATCAACATACGTGGTCACCAAGGTAGAGTTCTGTAGAACTGTGTAGTGTGCTTGAGACCAAGAATATCCGTCCCTGCATATTATTGAGTCCCTTCCAAGCGTGCCTTTTCCAGTCAGTCTCCCCTCATACCGCGATTTAGGGAGACCTATCTTCTTAAGGCCAGGAATGAAGTCAACACAAAACCCGATGACATCCTCTGTTTGATGGCCCATGGAGATGCTTCCTTCTGGCCTAGCGCGGTTACGGACATATTTCTGTAGGACTCCCATGAACCTCTCAAAGGGGAACATATTGTGTAGAAATACGGGCCCCAGAATGACAATCTCGTCAACTAGATGAACTAGGACGTGCGTCATGATATTGAAGAAGGATGGTGGGAACACCAGCTCGAAACTGACAAGACATTGCGCCACATCACTCCTTAGCCTTGGTACAATTTGTGGATCGATCACCTTCTGAGAGATTGCATTGAGGAATGCACATAGCTTCACAATGGCTAATCGGACGTTTTCCGGTAGAAGCCCCCTCAATGAAACCGGAAGCAGTTGCGTCATAATCACGTGGCAGTCATGAGACTTTAGGTTCTAGAACTTTTTCTCTGGCATATTTATTATTCCCTTTATATTCGACGAGAAGCCAGTCGGGACCTTCATACTGAGCAGGCATTCAATGAAGATTTCTTTCTCTTCTTTCGTAACAGCGTAGCTGGCAGAACCTTCATACTGCTTCGGAGGCAAGTCGTCTTTTTCGTGCAAACGTTGCACGTCCTCCCATGCCTCAGGTGTATCTTTTGTCTTTCCATACACACCCAAGAAGCCTAGCATGTTGACGCAAAGGTTCTTCGTCACGTGCATCACGTTGATTGAAGAGCGGACCTCTAGGTCTTTCCAGTAGGGTAGGTCCCAAAATATAGATTTCTTCTTCCACATGGGTGCGTGTCCCTCAGCGTCATTCGGAACAGCTAGTGCGCCAAGACCTTTTCCAAAGATTACGTGTAAATCATTGACCATAGCAAGTACGTGATCACCGGTACGCATGGCGGGCTTCTTCCGGTGATCTGCCTAGCCTTTGAAATGCTTGCCTTTCTTTCAACATTGATGGTTGGTCGGCAGAAATTGACGATGGCCCAGGTACACATTCTTCTTACAGCTTCCCAGGTATATCCTATCGGTGTCAAGTAAACAGTGTGTGCATGCGTGGTATCCCTTGTTTGTCTGTCCTGAAAGGTTACTGAGAGCGGGCCAATCATTGATGATCACGAACAGCAACGCCTTTAGGTCAAATTCCTCCTATTTGTTCTCATCCCACGTACGTACACCGTTTCCATTCCACAGCTGTAAAAGTTCTTCAACTAATGGCCTTATGTACACATCAATGTCGTTGCCGAGTTGCTTAGGGCCTTGGATGAGAACTGGCATCATAATGAACTTCTGCTTCATGCACATCCAAGGAGGAAGGTAATACATACATAGAGTCACGGGCCAGGTGCTGTGATTGCTGCTCTGCTCCCCGAAAGGATTAATGCCATCCGCGCTTAAAGAAAATCATACGTTCCTTGGGTCACTTGCAAACTCATCCCAGTACTTTCTCTCGATTTTTCTCCACTGCGACCCGTCAGCAGGTGCTCTCAACTTCTCGTCTTTCTTACGGTCCTCACTATGCCATCGCATCAACTTGGCATGCTCTCCGCTTCTGAACAGACGTTTCAACCATGGTATTATAGGAGCATACCACATCAACTTCGCAGGAACCCTCTTCCTGGGGGGCTCGCCGTCAACATCACCAGGGTCATCTCGTCTGGTCTTATACCATAATGCACTGCATACCGGGCATGCGTTGAGATCCATGTACGCACTGCGGTAGAGGATGCAGTCATTAGGGCATGCATGTATCTTCTGCACCTCCAATCCTAGAGGGCATACGACCTTCTTTGTTGTGTATGTACTGTCGGGCAATTCGTTATCCTTTGGAAGCTTCTTCTGCAATATTTTCAGTAGCTTCTCAAATCCTTTGTCAGGCACAGCATTCTCTGCCTTCCACTGCAGCAATTCCAGTACGGTACCGAGCTTTGTGTTGCCATCTTCGCAATTGGGGTACAACCCTTTTTTGTGATCCTCTAACATGCGATCGAACTTCAACTTCTCCTTTTGACTTTCGCATTGCGTCCTTGCATCGACAATGACCGGGCGGAGATCATCATCATCGGGCACATCGTCTAGTTCCTCTTGATCTTCAGCAGCTTCGCACGTTGCAGCATCATCGTGCACATCGTCTGGTTCCTCTTGATGTTCAGTAGCATCACCGTATTCAGGGGGCACATAGTTGTCATCGTACTCTTCTTCTTCGCCATCTTCCATCATAAACCCTATTTCTCCGTGCCTCGTCCAAACATTATAGTGTGGCATGAAACCCTTGTAAAGCAGGTGGGTGTGAAGGATTTTCCGGTCAGAGTAAGACTTCGTATTCCCACATATAGGGCATGGACAACACATACAACCATTCTACTTGTTTGCCTCAGCCACTTCAAGAAAATCATGCACGCCCTTAATGTACTCGGAGGTGTGTCTATCACCGTACATCCATTGCCAGTTCATCTGTGTGCATTATATATAATTAAGTGTGTGAAAAATCATTACAGAACTATCATGAATAGATAATTAAGTGACCAAATTAATAGAAGTTCATCATCACATTAAAACCAAAGTACATACATAGTTCTCATCTAACAACATAAATCTCTGCAGAGCATCTAAATTAATTAAACCATACATTGAAACTATGTAAAACATTTCAATGCGAAAACAAATGCGATCATAATCGCAACCAAGGTAACAACTGATCCAACGGCATAATGATACCAAGCCTCGGTATGAATGGCATATTTTCTAATCTTTCTAATCTTCAAGCACATTGCATCCATCTTGATCTTGTTATCATGGACGACATCCGCAACATGCAACTCCAATATCATCTTCTCCTCCTCAATTTTTCTTATTTTTTCCTTCAAGAAATTGTTTTCTTCTTCAACTAAATTTAACCTCTCGACAATAGGGTCGGTTGGAATTTCCGGTTCAACAACCTCCTAGATAAATAAAATCTATGACACGTTGGTCGGCATAATTGTCATAAACAATAAATGAACCAATAGTTATGAAAAGATAATATATGCCACATCTGAATCATAGACAGGACGAGGGCCGACGGGGGCGGATACCAAAACCATCGCACTATATAAGATGCAATAATAAAAGTAAGAAAATAATACAAGTATCTATCTAAACATAGAAGTAAGAATATTTTTCCTTTCAGAAATAAGATAAGAACAAGAGGCTGACCACGGTGATGCCGGCGATGAGATCGGCGTGAGTGATCGACGGCGATGAAGACGGGGACGGGGCGTGATGGACCGCTAAACCTAGACAAATATTGAGGAAAATGGAGCTTGGACGTCGAGCTTGGAGAGGAGAAAGCTTAAGTAGTGTGGCTCGGGCATTCCATCGAACACCTTGTGTGCATAGGAGGTGAGCTAGAGCACCACCAAGCCCTCTCCCCCTCGGCGGCCAGAAAAAACAGAGCAGTGTGCTCTGCTCTTATGCGAGGGGGTATATATAGGCACCTTATTGGTCCCGGTTGGTGGCATGAACCAGGACTAAAGGGCAACCTTTGGTCCCGGTTCAAGCCACCAACCGGGACCAATGGTGGTGGGCCAGGAGCGAGGCCCATTGGTCCTGGTTCTCCCACCAACCGGGACCAAAAGATCCAAACGAAGCGGGACCAATGGCCCACGTGGCCCGGCCGGCCCCGGGGCTCACGAACCGGGTCCAATGCCCACATGGGTCCCGGTTCTGGACTGAACCGGGACTAATGAGATGACCCGGCCTGGACCTTTGCCCCCTTTTCTACTAGTGGAGGGAGGTCGGGGACAACCGCCAGGACATGGTCAGCACCGTGCCGAGCTGGAGAATTATTTTTGCGAATCTCCAAAACTTCAACGACGAATTGGAGGATAGTGATAACCCGGTTCTGTGG
This sequence comes from Triticum dicoccoides, assembly GCF_002162155.2. Lineage (NCBI taxonomy): Eukaryota > Viridiplantae > Streptophyta > Magnoliopsida > Poales > Poaceae > Triticum > Triticum dicoccoides. The sequence continues at coordinate 17,915,661 of NC_041385.1, forward strand.
CGTTGACCCACCACCAACAACCAAGCGGGCCCCTTCAGTGAGGAGGAGATACCTATTCTCTATATTTTGAGGCAGAAATCACATATTTGACCTGAGGCCCAAATCAAATCACAAACTGACCTGCTTCTGAAATTTTTCCGCTCTGCTGACCCTTTATTGTGGCGCCCGACAGCTGGGCACCGCACACTACTATGCAGCGCCTCTGCCTTAGGCATTGCATCTCCTGCCAGCGTGGCAGCCCTGGTCCAGTTGCGGCCCCACAGACAGCAGGGCAGCGCCTAAGGCTTAGGCGCCGCACTGTGTATAGTGTGGCACCCGTGTCTTAGGCGCTGCACGTTGACTTAGGCCGCATCGGTCCAGCCCCTCCCAGGAAGTTCTTCCACCTCTGAGAAGTTGCTCTCTTCTGTACAAAGAGCGGCGGCGGCGCCCCCTTCGGATCCCCCCCACACCCCCTCTCAGATCTGAAGTTTTGAGGCCTGGATTCGATCTCCAATCCTTCCTAGTATGTAAACTCCTCCGTTCCCTTTCTTTTCCTCTGTAAAATCGTTGCAATTTTAGGGATTTGCCCAAGATTAGGTGGAACCTTAGATTTTCTTGGTTTGGATCTTTGTTTGTCCAAGATTGTGTGTTGTGATGGAGGATGTGTAGTCATATCCTTGCCATATATGATTCTTGTTAGTGAAACCTAGATTGTTTATTTTTTTAGATATATATGAGATGCCTAGTTTTGTAGATAATTATGAGATGTTGAGTTTTGTAGCTATATCTGAGATGTTGAGTTTTTTAGATATATATTGGATGTTGAGTTTATTTGAAATATGAGATGTTGATTTATTTGAACACATATGTCATACGAGATATATATGAGAATTTACAATCATTTCTTCATTGTGTGAGAAGGAGATGTTGAGATTCTTGTAGATGAATACATATGAGATGTTTAGATGAACACATATGAAATGTTGAGTGTTTACCGATATTTGAGATGAACTCATATATGTTTATTTTTTGAAATTTGTAAGGATGGTTTGGCTTCTGGACGATGTCTACGACGTGCAACACCAGGCCTACATGATGCGTGAGAAGGATAAGGTAATAACTAGTAATCTAAATATTTTGCAAATTTGCCTTTAGTTGAAATTTACATGCCCTAAGATTTGTCATTACTTGTTTTTTGCAGAAGCTTGAACCTCTGAAGATTCGGTGTCATGGGGTCTCTGGTCCTGCCATGCCTTACGATGAGCGGTACACACCGTACATCAAGCAGGCATGACTACTCCCGTGGATTCTGTTGGTCAGTCGGTCCACGCCGAATCTGAACGCTCCACTGGTGTCCGCTCTTGTTGATCAGTGGAGGCCGGAGACACACAGTTTCCATCTTCGGACTAGGGAGATGACCGTGACGCTCGAGGATGTCTCGTTGATCACCGGTCTTGGTATCGACGGGAGGCCTCTCTGTATGAGCACCGATTCTAATGGGTGGCGCGAGCATATGATTGCTCTTATCGGTATGGCTCCTACCGAGGCTGAGGCTGATGTAGAGGAGGGAGAAGAGAAGAAGAAGAGGGAAAGGAAAGCAGCCGGAGCTGCTTTCACGTGGATTCAAAATAACTTTGCGACGTGCCCTCCGGATGCCACTGATGATGTGATCCAGACACATGCTCGTGTGTATATGTGGTACGTCGTGTCGAGGACTTTGTTTCCTGACTCCACTGGCAAGAATGCTCCATGGATGTGGCTGAAGGCGTTGACCATCTTCGATAGCAAATGGAGCTGGGGTTCAGCGAATCTTGCCTACTTGTACCGACAGGTAGTTGGTCTGTTTTGTGATCAACTCATTTCTTCATTAGCAATGCAAGCTTGCTGTCAAGTTAACATTGTTTTTCTTTCATATGTAGCTGGACGATGCGTGTTGCAGGTTCACAGATAGTGCAGGCATTGGTGGTAATCTGCTTCTACTTTCTGTATGGAGCTGGGAGCGTCTGCCTGTTGGACGCCCGAAGAGCGTCAGGTTCGATCCTTGGTATGCAGATGAACATGACGAATTACGGTGCCCCATGTGGGCTTACAAGTGGGATATCGTTTCCGAGATGACGAACGATGTCAATCTCATGTACTAAAAGTACATTGCCGAGTTGGACACGATTACGCCTGAGCAGGTAAGGAGGTCATTACTTCAGTCCTTTCTCATGCTTGCTTGAAAAATAGTCATCAAATTTGCATTGTTGCCATGTTTCATAGGTGGAATGGCAGCCATATGGCGCGGGTGAGAGCTTGGGGTACACCCAGGAGTTCCGCCTCAACCCGATGTTCTTGCGGGATAAGGATCTGTGGCTTATGCGGTGCCCACTGATATGCAACTGGGCGGTTGAGCTTCATTTGCTGCATCGCGTGTATCGTCAGTTTGGTCTGTTCCAGCCTCACCCACCACCAAGGGATCTCACCTTCCCCCTCCGTGTCCTCCACCCCCTTCATTGTTTCCATACCTATGAAAATGGCAATATAATAGTTAGTCACACAATACAAAATGACAACACAAGCATTGAGCCAAAAGAACAAGATCATAGTAAGTCACATACGGCAATGGTCCATTGAGCCAAGAGAACATTCCTCCACTACGGTCGCCGCCAAGGCCAAGATCACCACCACGGCATCCACCAGCACCACGGCCTACACCACCACCACGGCCTCTACCGCTACCACCACGGCCTCTACCACCACCACCACCACGGCCTCTACCAGCACCACGGCTAAGACCATCACCACGACCTCTACCACCACCACGGCCAAGACCGTCACCACGGCCAACACCATCACCACGACCTCTACCACCACCATGGCCAAGACCATCACCACGGCCAAGACCTTCACCACGGCCAACACCTGTTTGGCACTCCACCACTTGTTGGCTTGTTTGATTTGAGTGGTTTGGCACTCCACCACTTGTTTGACTTGGTTGGCTACCCCTTGGTTCACTTGGTTGGCTATCATTTGCTTGGCTTGTGCTTGCACCATTTTTCTTTGATCTCTTTCTTGGTTTGGGACAAGTTCTTGTGTTGTGTCCCCCATGACTGTAGCCCCCACAACGGGATTGCTCACGAGGCTCTTGGAATTGGCCGGTGCCGTATTCTCCACCGCCACCACGGCCCCATCCGTCCATGTCACCTCTAAGACGCTTTGTCTTACGTCTTCACCGTCTAACGACCTTCAATTCCGGGTCCGGCCATAGTTGAACTCCATGATACTCCGGCCATTGTGATTGGTCCGAGTATGGCTGGAACCGTGGAGTCCATGTATTCTTTACCGTCATGATTGAGAACTCAGACTCCCTCATAGTAAGAGGGTGATTGACGTCCACATTCCTAACCCGGGATGCATTTAACAAGTGCGAGCATGGGAGATGAAGCAACGATGGCCTCATGCAGCTGCAATCACACCGTGTTAGGGAGACCTTGAAAGCCCGGCCTCCGCGTTGGCGGCCATCGTTTGTGGTTCCTCCGGGCTCTTTCACCTCATACTTCCACTCGTTGTCGTCATATAGTACAGCTTCTTCGGAGTCTGCCTTTCGTGATTGAAATTCCAACCATTCTTCAACCTTTGGTGGGAAATTGTACTTGTGCTTATCCTTGTTCTCACCAGCAATCTGCTTATCAGTCTCCATTGAGTACTTTAAAAAGTATTCATTCATCTTGTCAAATGTGTATTGAACTATTGCCGTCACAGGTAATGCACGTACACCCTTGAGCACCTTATTGAAGCATTCTGCCATATTGCTTGTCATTTGACCGTACCTCCAGCCATCTTCATCGAAAGCACGTGCCCACATATTCCTTCCGGCAATGTTCCTATTGAGAAACTCCTGACCGCTGGGGTCAAGTTTCTTGTGTCTGATCAATGCATTGAACAATGTGGAAAACCGCTTGTTGGTGAAAGCGAGACAACAATCCTGAAGATCATCGGCCAACTCCTTAATACCACATGCCCTATAGAAGTTTGCACAAAAGTGCCTCATGCACCATCGATGATGCAACTTTGTATGTCCGGGAATGTCAACCACCACCGCATTTAGAATTCCAGGATGGCGATCCGATATGACACAAATTTCCCTTTCAGCTGGTAATACCCTTGTTCTCAGTTGACGAAAGAACCACTCCCAGTTATCATTGTTCTCCACCTCAACCAAAGCGAAAGCCAAAGGCAACACCCGGTTATTGGCATCACTTGCTATTGCAACCAATAAAGTGCCCTTGTATTGTCCGGTCAAGAACGTGCCATCAATGGCGATGACGGGCTGACAATGCTCAAAAGCCCTCACGCATTGCTCAAAGGCCCAAAATGCACGGTCAAATACTCGGACGGTCCCCCCGTTATGAATCAATGTTTGGTGCCCATGAGGCTCAACCACGTGAACCATGCCTAGGTTTGTGGTGGCCATAGCTAACAACAACCTAGGGAGTCGGTTGTATGCTTCCTCCCAATTGCCATACAACATCTTGAATGCGGCTTGCTTCGCCTTCCATGCCTTGCCGTACTTCACCTTGTAATGAAAGATGGCTTTCACAAGGTCAATGACACTCTTGATGCTCATTATTGGAAGTGTGGATATTTGGTTGGACAGCCTATAAGCAATGAACTCGTACGTGAGTTGTCTGTGTTGTTGGTACATAAGCTTGCCATCCGCATTCTTGTGCCGGTACATGTGAGTTGGTAGACAACTCACTATGCGCCAAGTGGGACCTCCTTTCCATGGCCTTGCACGCACAATCCATGGACATGTTGGCACTTCACATTTGACCGTGTAACGCACATTCACGTCCGAGTTGGCCACTTTATGTGGACGATAATGTGTAACCGAGTAGTTGTCGATCCACATCTTCAATTGCAAGAAGGATTGAATCTCACAACCGGGATATATCCCGTTCTTGCCATCTTCCAAATCACGGAGAGAACTTGGCCTAGCTCCAAGAGATATGCATTTGCCACCATCCACAACGGCTTCATCCGTGAGACTAAGATCCTTGAACAATGGTGTCTTGTGATCCCGCCCGAATACCTTCTTGAATGCTTGGGCCTCCTTCGGCGTGAACCCCTCCTCATCAACTTCTTCATCGGGACCATCGTCATCCGAGTCCGATGCATATGCACGGGAAAAAGGGATGCATTGGTCCATTGTCTCTTGCACATGATATTGGTCGAGATCACCCACATTGTTGTCATGGAGGTCAACTTCGTTGTCATCCTCCTCGTACTCATCATTCTCCTCTTCAAAACCTTCATTTTGGTTGTTTGGAGTCGGGCTCAATGTTGGCCAATCTTGTTGCGTGAATTGAGGTTCACTCATTTGATCTTGGTTCATGGGTGGGGGAGTGCTAGCAACCAACGGGGAGGGGTTCCGGTTCAAGTCTAAATTCAAAGTAGACTCAACCTTCTTGGAGGCAAATAACTCAAGAGCCTTGTCTAGAGATTCGGCAACCGTCTCCTTGTATGCAACCCAACGTTGCTCGGAGTTCACACGCATTGTCTTCCAACGCATATGCATTCCAAAACCAACATTATGCCTTCCCTCGAACTCAACAACGTCACTTGGGTCCATCCAATTCAAATCTTTCCTCACTTGTTCCAAAAGCTCCGCATAGCTAGGACTACTCTCAAACACCATGTCAAGCTCATCCGGATCCGTCTCAACATTGCCTTTCAAAAAGGCCTCTTTATCCACATGATGAACATAAACACATGTTCTCCCCATCCCTACAATAATCAAAAACACACATATATCAAGTAAGTACTTAAGAAAAATATTTGCACACATATGCCCTAACATATATATGAATTAATAACCCTAACCCCGACATAACAATTACCACAACCATAACCATAGCATAACCCTAACACCAACATCAAACACACATAACCCTAACACCAACATCAAACACACATAACCCTAAGCCTAGCATACTATGAAAGCCTAACCATACCAAATTAGCAAAGAAACACAAATTTCCAAATCCAAGCAAAAACTAGGGTTTCCCCCAAACTATCAAGATTTGAGCAAATGTGACAATTCCTATGGATGAAAACGAGGGGATCGGAGGAGATTACCTTAAGGGAGGGGTTGGCTTCGAAATCCACGGTCAAATACTCCGGATTTGCAAGATTTGAGAAGGATTTGAGAGGGGGGGGGAGAGGGGAAGAGAGGAGGGCCACAAGTCTAAGGGTTTGGGTGGGGTGGGGGTGTGTGGGGTGGGGTGGGAGGGGAGAGAGGGTGGGGCCAGCCCAAGTGGAACACAGACTGTGCAGCGCCCAAGAGTTAGGCGCTGCACATTACAGGTGTGGCGCCTAAGACTTAGGCGCTGCAGTGCTGTCTGTGGGGCCACGACTGGACCAGGGCTGCCACGCTGGCAGGAGGTGCGACACCTAACGGAAGGGCGCTGCATAGTAGTGTGCGACGCCCAGCTGTCGGGTGCCACACGAAAGGGTCAGCAGAGCGAAATTTTTTCGGAAGCAGGTCAGTTTGTGATTTGATTTGGGCCTCAGGTCAAATATGTGATTTCTGCCCTATTTTGACTCCTTGTTGTCATGCTTTTCGGAGTAGGCTAACTAGCTAGGTTTATGTTAGATGTACTAGGTAATGTAGTACCACGCTCTATTTAATAAATATTTGTATGATGTTAATGTGGCACCATGCTCTACTTGTGCAACGAAGTACTTTAAATTTGGTAAGTTCATATGCATGTGATATGTGCTTGTGTATGTGATATACCACGACAACTCGTTTACCATGTTTCTTCTAATTTGAATTATTTATTTCAAAGGCATTAGGATTTTCAGATTTTTTTTGCATGTTATTGTGATGATACTAATGTGTGTTTGTTTGGTTTTGTTTGTCTTATAGAAGGTGCTTCATAAAACATGAAGAGATTCATCAAATCAATGAGGCTTTTCGTAAGTGGCGGCCAGGACTAAAATTCCTCAAATGATTCTATATCCGCTATCACAAAGGACCATGTTCCATACAGTCCTAGTGAGGAGGAGGTGCAGGAGACCACTGCCGACCACAATCCGTACACTACTGACGAGGAAGAGGAGGTAAAGGAGAAGGTGCGCGAGGATGACTCGACGTTCGCCTCCAACTCTATAGGAAGGAGGAAGCACCTTTGGCGTCGCCATTGGAGGTCCCGAAGCCCATGCCTGCCAAGCGCCGGCATGTCGTTAGACCCAATTGAGACAGGTAAATGATGATCTTACAACTTATTAGCATATAATATTTGAACAATGGCATATGATTCCCTTCCATTGTCTAGTCAGTGGGAACTCGTTAAAGCGGGTTCACACCACCTCCAGGTGAACCACCTTATTGGTGCTCTTCTGAAGGCACATTTTCTAGGCTTGGTCAAGCCGATGGACAAGGCTCCATTGTCGCCATGTTTCACCTAGGAGCACTACAAGGCCGCACAGAATGATGAGTGGACAACAAGGCTGACTGGATCAAGCGGGATCTGTGTGTAAGTACATATGGCACTCATTGGTCCATATTCGATGCTTGGTAATTATTTAACTACTATATACACTATTGTAGGCTCACTTTACCTGCCTAGATGGGCACCTCAATGAGGTGTGCCTCACGGTTGAGAGAGTTGCCAATAACCGTCTGTCCAACATGAAGGACATTGTGAAGTACTAGGCCGTGATGAGAGCTTGCCCCCCTAGATGAAGAAGGTAACAAGATGATGAAGTTTGTTGCTTGCAAGACAAATATGGTGCGCTATGATTACTTTTCGGTTAGTAACATCATTACTTTCTACTACTTGCATCGATCAGCAGTCACTTGTTCCTTCTATTCCTCATATGATGTATTGTGTCTAAGTAGGTAAGGAAGCCATGGATCCCAATCAATTGTTGGGCGGCGTTGGTCGATATGTGGTGCGACCTTACGTGGCAAGCACGACACATTGCGAAAAGGGAGGACGAGCTGCGGATGAAGGGTCTATCACACATCTAGCGGAGCCTCAACCTGACAGATCTCCACCAAAAAAATGTATGTGCAACCCAAAGGTCAATTTTGTCTCTAAGTGCATCTATGTTTATCAATCATGATGGTTTCTCTTACAGGCGAGGCAACAGCCTGGGGGCACAACCATAGGGGAAGTGGGGGGCAGGGGTATTGCAGCAACTCGACCTAGAAGAAGATCGATATGTACACATCTTTGTATTAGGAGAAGTACGAGGACAAGGCTGATCCATAGGACCAGACTCCCGGCCAGGAGTTGGTGATGAGGGAAGGAGGTGGGAAGAAGAGTTACTGCCACCTCATTTGTAACGGTGCGATCACCACCTTCTTGGATGTCAAGCTATATCAAATTCAGGCGCTAGGAACAAGCACAAGTCCCTCCATAAGGAGTCGTCCAACAACTCATTCACGTGAGATTGCATGGCTGCATATTTGTATCTTTCATGCCCATGTACTTACATTATTCCATGTAACCTATATTTGAGACTGCAATGACATATTATATGCCATGTTAGAGGCAGAAAAAGCCACGCGGGCCACAGAGAAGGAAGACAAAAGGAGGAAAATGGAAGAAGCAAAGGCTGCATAGGCTTCACGACTGCAAGAAGAAGTGGCAGCCGGAGAGATGCTCCAGGTAGAGTCAAGGTTAGTACTTCCACAGAATAACCAATAATTTTAACCGATCGACCATTGTGATGCAATGCTAACAAAAATATATGCAGATGTTTCGTCGAAGTCTTGAGGTTATGAAGCATGCCCCTCCTCCTTGCCCCCCCCCC
>NC_041385.1:17924986-17931745 GCF_002162155.2 Triticum dicoccoides
CCCCTCGTCCACAAGTGTAGAGCTCGTGCCTACGCAGGGACGGAGCTGCCTTATAAGCAATGGGGTCAATTGATCCCAGCGAAATTATGAAATCCTTCACTAAACTTACTACTAGACCCCATTAAACTTTTTTTCTAGATTCGTCTCTATGTCCAGGGAGTTAATGTTCATCATCGAGAGGTCATGTCGGCGAATTGTGTGATGCTTGTCTGTGAAATATCGATGTTGTCAAGTCACTATGCTTGTGCCAGTGAATTGTAAGTACTATGCTTGTGTTGGTAAATTATTAAAATTACCTATGGGGGCTTTTGCCGAATACTGAACTCAGCAAAGGTCACAGTTATTGAGTTTCTACTCGACGGCTCTGATGCGTGGCTGTTCCCACCAACTCCAGCAGGTGTTTTGCCGAGCTTCAAGAGTCGTAACTCGGCAAAGTCTTTTGCAACTAAGGCGTTGTTTGGATAGAAGATATATATAGAATCCGTACTCTATAAACCAGGAAAACGGTTCAACCGAACAAAACCTCGTTTGGCTACTATAACAAATCCACGTTCATAGGAAACCTGGAACTGTACAACCCAAGATTTCGGGCTTATAGAAAAACGAGCTTTATCCGTTTTTCCACAAACGCGATTGCTATATGCGTGATCGCAACAACTTTTTCCCGCCCGCTCGCTTCTCAACAACTTTTCTGGCGCCAGTTCTGCGTTTTGCTGCTCGCCCTCGCGCCTTTTTCATTGCTTATATACAGGCCCCATCGCTAATTAAACTGGCTGGCCGTCAATTCCAGTCACAGGCGCTGGCTGGGAGACGCTGGCGCTGGTTCTCAGCGGCGTCTTCATCAGACGATTCTCATCATCTTCCCATCTTCAATCAAGTTGCACGACCCTGGTAAGATCAATCATCCTGTCAATATAAGTTGTAGTCGATGTACATATTTCATGACATTGTCCATTGATCAATCATCCAGATCAACAAATTAGTTCATATAAGTTGTAGATGTACAAATTTCATGGTATTGTTCATTGATCAATCATCCTGATCAACAAATTTGTATGTATAAGTTGTAGATCTACAAATTCATGGTATTGTTCATCGATTCATTTTTTTGGCAATGAAGCTCATTTTGCAGAAAGAAAAAAAAAACTCCGGTAATCTGAGATAGCCAATTCGTAGATGAAACTAGAACCACCAACTTGGCAATTTGTCCCTTCCTCTCTCTAATTGGAAACACACCTCTGTTTGATTATAAAAGAAACCCACTACACTAGTTACTTGCTGCTGTACATGGAAACCAGGTACATGCCAGATATGAAAAAATAGTAAATGGCACGCTAACTCTAATTATATATTTATATGGTATTAATAGTAATAGGCACTAGGCCAATCTGAACTGTGTGATATAAGTATGTATGTTTGTGCTGTAGTCTAAATTGTATACACATGTATCATAGTCTAGTATGTAGGCCAACCATGTACTCCTGGATATAAGGGGCCCTCGAATTTAAATTCAACATGCACATGCAGCTTACCTCTATAAAAACAAATGGTAAGCCAACAGTAGGTCACTGAAATACAAGCCATCAGTTCCTTTGCCGACCTGCATTGTGAAAAGAACATAGGAATACACGTAGAAATCAAACAATTAGTAGTAACTGTTGTCATGGGTAAAACAGTAAAGATTAGCTCAGTCCTAGACCCCCATTTGTCTACTGCAATCAGAAGAATACACGCCCAGAGATCACATGAATGTAGTTGAAATATTATTATCATGAATGCAGTACAACTCATTTAAATTTTTTATTTTCTTGTAGATAAATATGGATGATCAGAAGGACCAAAAAAATAGGAAAGAAAACCCAGATAAAAAGAGGCATGTATGGAAATCTTCGGAGGACAAAATACTTCTCACTATACTGAAAGGTCAAACTTTACACGGAGGGAAAGAAGGAACAGGTTACACAAAGAAAGCATGGCGTGATATCTTAGAACAACTCAATGATTATTCAAGAGTAGACAAACTTGAATTACAACAATTGAAAAATCGCCATAAGTACTACAGGAGTTGCTATGCTGCCATGGATAGACTTCTTAAACTGACGGGATTTGGTTGGGACGACGATGACAAAATGATAAAAGCTTCAGAAGAAACTTGGGAGGAACTAATTGAGGTAAGTTTGTGCGAGTAGGATTCATATAAAATTGGTATATTATATTTATTAATAAAAAAATTAACAACTTGCAGAAGGATATGTCACTCCAAGAATATCGAGAAAAGGTGTGGCCTAGTTGGGAAGATCTTCAACAAATATGTGCTAGTTCAACGGCATCTGGAGTTGGTGCTGTATCTAGCAAAGGGAAAGATGGTACATGCAAAACTAAATCGTCTCAAATTGATCTCAATAAGGATGTTGAAGTACATGAAATCGAGTCTGATGAAAACAATGGCTCCCCTGGTGTGTTCACTAAGAAGTCGACAGCCATTGAGCCAGAAAAAAAAGAAATTCTCTGGAAGTGGATCAAAAGAAATTACAAGAGGACAAAAACGTACAGCTGATGATGCCATAACAGCAATTGATCGTCTTGCAGATGCATCACTCAGCATTGCTGAAGCAAAGAAAAAAACAGCAGAACAAAATGACACTTACTCGGTTAAATCATGCATGTCAGTATTAAATAGTATGGATAGCCTCGATGCCAGCACAAAACTGAAAGCAGTAAAAGCATTTACAGATGGTGACAAACGCGCCATTTTCATTGAGATGGATGAAGAAACTCGAAAGCTTTGGATTCTTGATCCTTAGTTATTTCGTAATACACCATTATTTGATTTCAGTAATTGTCGTCTTATATATTTAGAGAACAATTTCCATTGCTTTTTCTGTTAGTTTGTGTTGCAACAATTAACTGTACTTTCAGTTTGAGAAAGTTCATTTCCAACTATTTTATATATCTTATAAAATATTATTCTGAGATGATACAATCAATAGTGTACACTGTGCAGGGAACCATGAGCAGTTTGTATGTTCCAGATGATGAATTTTCTGATTCCGATCAAGTTCTTATTAATAACATTTCTGCAGTGTCCGTGTTTCGTGATGTGTTGTTCACAAGGTTATTCAAAACACCTCGTAACACCTCCATATTAACTGGTGCCCAGAAAACAAAAGAGTTGCTAGAGGGACATCCAGTTAGATTTTATGAACAAATTCGTCTTGAGAAGCACATATTCTACTTGCTGCGAGATGTTTTGTGTGAGAGAGGCTTGCTGAAGGATACAAAGCGAATGACAGTGGACGAACAACTACTCATGTTTCTACATACCATTGGTCACAATGTTAGGAACCGTGTCATCCAAGATAGATATCAGCATTCTGGTGAACCAATCAGCCGACACTTCAACATTGTTTTAGATGCCATAAATGGGTTGCGTGATGTTTGCGTAACAGATCCAAGGAATGAAATCCCAGCAATATTGGGTGATGCAAGGTTCTACCCATATTTCAAGGTATTTTCCTATCGCAAACACATGTTCCTTTTAAATATGATTAAATACTACGTCATGCAAACTTAAACTTCATTGTTTGACTAACAAAAATCCCAACAGAACTGCCTAGGAGCAATTGATGGGACACACATTGAGGCAAAAATTAGGCTAGATAAGCAAACTCCTTATAGAAATAGACATGGTTACCCCTCTCAAAATGTAATGGCAGCAGTGTCATTTGACATGACATTCTCATATGTCGCTGCTGGATGGGAAGGTTCTGCGTCAGATCAAGCAGTTCTAAGACGGGCTGTTACTAGTGGGGGTTTTGTTGTCCCTGAAGGTAAAAGTTCGAACATATGAACTATATATTGGTTAATCTTATTATATAAAGATTCTGACCGTGCTATCAAACCTTGCGCGCAGGTAAATTTTATCTTGTTGATTCTGGATATGCAAATACTCCAAAATTTATTGCCCTGTACCGTGGAGATCGTTATCATATTGCTTCTTTTCGTGGAAGTAATCGACGATATACTAGTGAGAAAGATATGTTCAATCATCTGCACGCACAACTACGAAATGTTGTTGAGCGAACTTTTGGTGTTCTAAAAGCTCGCTTTCCAATTTTAAGTAGGAAAGGAGGATATCCTTATCCATATAAAACACAAGTCAAAATTGTTATGGCTTGTTGTATTATCCACAACTTCATCCGGAAGGTTAATCATCATGATGAGTTGTTCAAGCTTTATGAGCATGGGGAAGCACAACAACATGTTGACCATGGTGATCAGCAAGTTAGAAGGCAAGCAAGAGAAGATGAACGAGCTGCTGGTGAGAGAGTTCATGCAGGCATTGCTCGACAGTTGTGGAGTAATCATCAACAGCGTTCCGCTCAACAACCAGAAGATGATTGACACTACAGGAATCAGCTACTTTGCCATCAGCCACGGCGGACGGCAAAGGCATGGATGGCGGATGGCAAAAGTGGACGGCAACGTACGGGACGACAAAGAGCTACATTGACGTCCGCTTCAGGCGGCTGACAGCGAAGGGTCCTTTGCCATCAGCTGCCGACGGCAAAGAATACTGACGGCAATAATTGCGCTGTTACTCCGTTAGGTGGTTAACGGCAAGCCTTTGCCGTCGGCCGCTGACGGCAAACATCAGAAGGCCTTTGCCGTCCGCCGCTGTAGGCAAAGTTTTTTTTTCTCTTTGCCATCAGCCACTGTTGGCAAACTGACCAAATAGGTCAGCCTCCCAGGAAGCACAGTTGCCTGCCACGTGGCCTCTTTGCCGTCCGCTGCTGATGGCAAAGAGACCTTTGCCGTCGGTGGCTGACGGCAAAGAGCCTGCATATTGGCTTTTTTTTGCTGTTTTTTTTAAATCCAACAATTTTCACAACAAATATATATGACATATATAGATATATTTCACAGAGCTATTTAACAACACATAAGTTTCATCGTACATACATATATAGTTCTATCCACTCATACATAGCAAGTGCCATCAAGATAGCAAAGTTGCACATACATATTACAATGCAAAGTTTCATCAAGATAGCAAGTTCCATCGTAGCAAGCTAGAAGAATACTAGAAGAGAATGAAATAAAAAACAAGCACTCCATCATAGCAAGCTAGCTTCCGAGAAGTGAATGAAATCTGCAAAATGGCAAATAAGAAAGTTAGGAAAAGGTGACTAGAAGAAGAAGACTAGAAGAAAAAGCACGCCATCGTTTGTGAGGTAACTTAGGTGAAATGGATCGTTTATGAGCTAACTTAGGTAAAATGCATCATTTTAGAGCTAATATAGGTAAAATGGATCGTTTATGAGATAACTAAGCTAATTATGCCGTTTTTACATAAGTAAGGTAAGTACATGTCATTATTGAGCAAACCTAGTCAACTAAGCATATTATAACTAACTTAGGTCATTTTGGAGGAAACAAAGCTAAGTATAGATCGTTTTAGAGCTAACTTAGGTAAAATGGCTGGTTTTGGAGGTTAGTAAGCTTATTAAGTCATTTTGCAGAAAAAGAAGCTAACTCTAGGTCATTAAGGTAAGCATATTGGATGAAATAAAGCTAAGTCTAGGTCTTTATGCATTTGTTAAGCAAAAAACTAGAGAAACTTACCTTGATCATGGAGGTGTGGGAGCGGGCTGGCTCAGGCCAGTAGGTGGAGAAGGATAGTGTGATGCTTGTGTGGAGTAACGCTGCACCAAAGATCATTTCCAATGTTTCGTTAGCATGATGACACTCAAATGTTAAGACTAGCAAGTAACGTCCATTCAAATTAAACTCACCGTGGTCTCAGGAGCAATCTTTGGATCAATGGCTATGGAGCCACGGGACCTCCCGCCACTAGATATCATCACCTGCTCTGGATTGTAGGGGATCTGGCTCGGGTTAAACTCCTCCCCTTTCCTCGCCTTCCCTTGACTTGCTTGTAAGAGGCAGTGTGGGCCATGGCATACAGGTCGTACCCCTCTGGCACCTTATCCGTCTTATTGTAGCATGTCTGAAAGAGAGAAACAAAGTAAATTAGTAATTAAAGGGCTCAAGCTAGCATGATGAATGAATTGCATTAATAATGAAGCAAACCACATTACCCAATTCCGCCCGAGCTGATATAAGCTGGAGCTACCTTGATGGTGTGGCACACCTTCAATTTGGGCACATTTGTCCTTGGCCTCAGTCGGCTCCCCTTCCATCTTTCAACACCTGCCATGACAAAGAGTAAACGAAATTAGTACAACATAAAAAAATACCGACATGAATAATAATATGTACAACATAAAAAAAATACCAAACCTCGCAGCGATGAAACAACTGCACATTTAAATCTACCCGATCAACACAATTATATATGATGTTTTTCATAACAAAATCTAAAAATATATGACCTAACTAATAATTCACAAATATATAACCCTGTCGGGCTCTGGAAGGCCAAAGAGCACCTTTTCGGGAGGTTTAGGGGGTCGGGGTGTCATGTCAGTGTCGGGGTGCTGTTTCGGGGTCAGGGTGTCGTGTCGGGGTCGGGGTGTCGGGGTGTGGTGTCGTGGTCTGTGTGTCGGGGTGTGGTGTCGTGGTCAGGGTGTCGGGGTCAGGTGTCGGGGTGTGGTGTCGGGGTCGGGGTGTCGGGGTCAGTGGTCGAGGTGTTTCCTTCTATCCTTCTTCTTCTTTCCTTCTCTTCTTCTTCTCTTCTTCTTCTTCTTCTTTCCTTTCTTCTTCTTCTTCTATCCTTCTTCTTCTTTCCTTTCTTCT
>NC_041385.1:17931755-17932512 GCF_002162155.2 Triticum dicoccoides
CAAATTTCATGTCATTTGTGCAAATAATTAATGGGGGAGAAGGACATGTCATTTGTGCTCACCCACGAACGAAGGGGCAGAGCTCGTCAAACGCACGGCGCGGTCGTCGAACACCAAACCTCGCAGCGATGAAACAACTGCACATTTAAATCTACCCGATCAACACAATTATATATGATGTTTTTCATAACAAAATCGAAAAATATATGACCTAACTAATAATTCACAAATATATAACCCCGTCGGCCTCTGGAAGGCCAAAGAGCACCTTTTCGGGAGGTTTAGGGGGTCGGGGTGTCATGTCGGTGTCGGGGTGCTGTTTCGGGGTTAGGGTGTCGTGTCGGGGTCGGGGTGTCGGGGTGTGGTGTCGTGGTCTGTGTGTCGGGGTGTGGTGTCGGGGTCGGGGTGTCGGGGTCAGGGTGTCGGGGTCAGGTGTCGGGGTGTGGTGTCGGGATCGGGGTGTCGGAGTCAGTGGTCGGGGTGTTTCCTTCTATCCTTCTTCTTCTTTCCTTCTCTTCTTCTTCTTTTTTCTTCTTCTTTCCTTTCTTCTTCTTCTTCTATCCTTCTTCTTCTTTCCTTTCTTCTTCTTCTTCTTCTTTCCTTTCTTCTTCTTTCCTTTCTTCTTCTTCTTCTTCTTCTTCTTCTTTTTTCTACTTCTTTTACTTCTTTTCTTTTCTTCTATTCTTCTTCTTCTACTTCTTCTACTTCTTATACTTCTTTTCTTCGTCTTCTTTTTCATCTTTTTTCCACTTCTTCT
>NC_041385.1:17932751-17936839 GCF_002162155.2 Triticum dicoccoides
CGGGGGCGGGGGCGGCGCGGTGGGGCGGCGGGGGCGGGGGCGGAGGAGGTCGAGGGAGAAGAGATGAGTAACGGGCGGGGAAGGGGGCTTGGTCGTTAGTTAGGTTAGTTAGGGTAGCCTTTGCCGTCCGCTTTTGTTCATATTTGCCGTCTGCTGCGAACGGCAAAGCGGGGGGACATTAAGTATTTTTTAACCAGCTCCTCAGTGGGGCCCCCCTCCCTCTTTGCCGTCTGCTAGCGGACGGCAAAGATTCTTTGTCGTCAGCTAGCGGACGGCAAAGAACAGGCTGATGGCAAAGGCTTTCTTTGCCATCAGCCAGTTCTTTGCCGTCTGCTTTCGGGTAGCTGATGGCAAAGAGCTTCTTTGCCGTCTGCTAGCTGACGGCAAAGAGCTGGCAGATGGCAAAGCAGCTGATTCCAGTAGTGTGAGCATTACAATATTTTTTTTCATTTTATTTATAGATTCATTACAAAAATAATTGTTCCAATTTTTCATTGATTTATAGGTTCCAAAACTTCCCGTTCTGTATTAAAAGATGATAATAATGCTAAAATATTTTATGTACAACTGTGTGCAATAAATTTGTCATTCCACAAGAAAAATTGCCATTGCAGACTAGAGAATGAAGTTGATGAAGAACTAAAACTGATATATTTGTGAAAAGAGCCAATGCAGATGAAGGTTATGCATTCAGCAACAAAAAATAAGCACATTCAAGAGATTACGAGAAAACCTTCACATGTGGCATGAGGAATCTGTATGGACCAGCAACCATCATTATCCTCTGCATTGTCAACTTGCCACTCCTTTGTCTCTATGAGCCAAGGTTGTGTCAAACCACTCATCAAATTATCACTTCGTTCCTTTTATGGGAAAGAATTAAATCAATGACTTTACCATGTAGCTAATTGTTAAGCACTGTAAACTATGAAGTTTTTTTCCTCTTGGCAAGTAGAATGGCATTTCTTATTAGCACAAGTAGAATCATCATATGAATTGTTCAAGCTCCCAGCTCAAATAATTCGACCGTGAAGTGCAAACAAAGATGAAATGTTTACCTGCTCCGCCAAATCATCATCCTCACGCTTGACCTCCAGCCCCGACATGGCTGCTATCAGGGTGGACGGCGTCGAGCACTCTTTTGAGATCTGAACTTGCATGTACGGACGCTGCTGGACGGCCAGCATCAAGGGGCGGCGTACATCTGGGATGAGCTCGAGAAAAACCTCTCCCCGAGCAAAGCCTGTGCAGGGCCGATGAGGGAGGTCGCCCAGGGACGGCAGACCTACGGGGTGAGCTCGAGGAGCAGATCTTGCCGAGCAGAGCCTGTACGGGGACGACCAGAGTCGGCCTAGGCGACCAAGGGAAGCCTCCGCGCGTGGAGTCGTCGAGGCCATCCCGACGGGAGGAGGGCACCGGTGTCTGGCGGTGAGAACGAACGACGGCAGAGGAATCACAGGCTGGAGCGGCTGGAGTCGAAGCTTTGGGAAGTCGTCGTCAATGGCCAAAACTGGGGAAAGTAAGAGAGAGAAGGGGGAGGAAGTGAATCGGTATCCTCCTACCCAAACAAGGAAATGTACAAGCCAGTTTTATCCTTTCCCAACCCAAACATGTTTCTGTGTAAATTAGTTATCCAAAAATTCATTAGCAAAACCAATTTTGCTAAAATCCGGCTACAAACTCGTTTACCATGTATCCGGCCCTATCCAACCAACGCCTGTAAATAAAGATGTTTTCCGAGAGTCACCGCACTCGGTAAGGTAGGCGACATGGTGGAACTGGGGAATATATTTGCAGCTACACCCGGTACTTCGGCAGGGGACTTGGAAAACTGTTTCCGCACGTCAAAAGTTAATTTTGTAAATAGTTGCCGAGACCCCCATATGTTGCACTTGGCAAACATGCCACCGATGTCATGGAGCCATCAAACCCAAACTGTTGTGCCACGTGCTATTGGTTGCTGAGTGCCATGTCACGAGCTCTCAACAAAAAAACATATTAGCAGAGTATTATTTCATTTACCGAGTATAATTCTGACAGCTCTTATAGGCATTCAGGCTGGATGGTGTGTCAACAAACGAAGTTCAGTGGGAGCAGTCGGTCTTCGGAGGTGCCCAACATGAGTTTGATACGTCTCCGTCGTATCTATAATTTTTGACTATTTGATGTCATTATTTTACAACTTTCACATACTTCCGGCAAAAATTATATGATTTTTTTGGATTAACATATTTATCCAGTGTCCAGTGCGAGTTTCTGTCTGTTGCCTGTTTTTTGTTTCGCAGAAAATCTATATCAAACGAAGTCCAAACGCAATAAACTTTTACGAAGATTTATTTTGGAATATATGTGACTTTTGGGAAAAGAATCAACGTGAGACGATGTTCGACCGAGTCACAAGCTCACATGGTGCGCCGGGGTAGGGCGCGCCGGGTGAGCTTATGACTCCCTCGTAAGTCGGTTTAGCGTGTCCTTTGGCCGCAAGAAAGATAATATCCGGATAAAATCCCCTTAAAATTTCTGCCCAATCAAAGTTACAGATCTCCGGAAATTTAAGAAACAGTGAAGGGCTTGAAAATAGGAACGCGAAACAGAAAAGAACAGAGAGATTGATAGATAGATAGATAGATAGATAGATAGATAGATAGAGAGAGAGAGAGAGAGAGAGAGAGAGAGAGAGAGATCCAATCTCTGAGGGGCTCCTGCCCTCCGGGAGCCATGGCAGCCAGGGACCAGAGGGGAAACCCTCCTCCCATCTAGGGAGGGGGGTGGCCAAGGGGGAAAACCCTCTTCCCCTCTCTCACGGTGGAGCTGGAGTGCCACCGGGGGAACTATCGTGATGACGATCTACATCAATAACTTCGCCGCCGTCATCACCAACTCTCTCCCCTTCTATGTAGCGGTGTAACCACTACTCCCCGTTGTAATATCTACTTAAACATGATGCTTTACACCACATATTATTATCCAGTGATGTGTTGCCATCCTATGATGTTTGAGCAGATCCTTTTTGTTCTACGGGTTAATTATGGTATGATGTGATTGATACAAGTTCTATGTTGATACACTAGTAGAAAAGGGGCCAATGGTCCAGGCCGGTCCAGCCCATTAGTCCCGGTTCAATCCAGAACCGGGACCAATGGGGGCATTGGACCCGGTTCGTGAACCCCAGGGGCCGGCCGGGCCACGTGGGCCATTGGTCCCGGTTCGTCTGGACCTATTGGTCCCGGTTGGTGGGACGAACCGGGACCAATGGCCCTCGCTCTTGGCCCACCACCATTGGTCCCGGTTGGTGGCCTGAACCGGGACCAAAGGACGACCATTAGTCCCGGTCCATTCCACCAACCGGGACTAAAGGGTTGGTGCTCGTTGCGACCAAAGTTTAGTCCCACCTCGCCAACCGGAGGGGAATCAGACCGGTTTATAAGCCCCTCCCTCTCTGCCTTATTGAGCTTCTCTAAAAATGAAAATAGATGCCCTTATATAGGGAATTTAGGCTAAATTCATACGAATTTCTCTTGAAATTTGTTATGAATTTAATTTGAATTTCCTCTATAAGCACATCTATGCTCATTTCTGAGTAGCTTTTTATATAGTTTTTTTCTTTTCTGCTATATTTATTTTTTTCTTTTTATTTCTGAGTTGTAATAAGTCATTAAAAATAAGCATATATGCTCATTTTTTAGTAAAGTTAATCATAACTATTTTTTCTTCTATTTATTTTTGAATTGTAATAAGTCACTAAAAATAAGCATCTATGCTCATATTTTAGTAAAGTTAATCACAACTATTTTTTCTTCTTTTTATTTCTGAGTTGTAATAAGTCATTCAAAATAAGCATCTATGCTCCTTTTTTAGTACAGTTAATCACAACTATTTTTTGCTTCAATTCATTTCTGAGTATCTTTTTATATGGTTTTTTTTTCTTTTTTGCTATATTTTTTCTTTTTATTTCTGAGTTGTAATAAGTCATTAAAAATAAGCATCTATGCTCCTTTTTTAGTACAGTTAATCAAAACTATTTTTTGGTTCAATTCATTTCTGAGTATCTTTTTATATAGTTTTTTTCTTTTCTGCTATATTTATTT
>NC_041385.1:17937235-17951750 GCF_002162155.2 Triticum dicoccoides
AAATAAGCATCTATGCTCCTTTTTTAGTAAAGTTAATCAAAACTATTTTTTACTTCAATTCATTTCTGAGTATCTTTTTATAGAGTTTTTTTTTCTTTTCAGCTATATTTATTTTTTTATTTTTATTTCTGAGTTCTAATATGTCATTAAAAATAAGCATCTATGCTCCTTTTTAGTACAATTAATCACAACTATTTTTTGCTTCAATTCATTTCTGAATAGTTTTCTATATAGTTTTTTTCTTTTCAGCTATATTTATTTTTTTCTTTTTATTTCTCAGTTGTAATAAGTCATTAAAAATAAAAAAGAGGCGCAATGCTTGTTAATTTGCTTCAAGCCTTTCGGAATAGTGTCAACTGCACTGCATATAGCTCTGTGCAGTCTACCGTATTCCTCAAGGCTTGAAGCTAACCAACGTGCAGGAGCATTGAGCCTTTTCGTCATCGTCTCTGCACTCAGGGCTTATAAACAGCTGCGAGTGCCTCTCGCTTGGCGAGGCGGGACTAAAAAAACAGCTGCAGGAAGAATCAAAATAAAATAAATAAAATAAAAAAAGTGCCACCTAAAGGGTTACCACGGCCTGAATACGACTAGAAACCCAACAATGGGCCAGGATTCAGGCCCGCAATAGAACCAATAGGCCCACAGGCACATATAGTGCGTTTAGGCCCGTAAGCCTGCATTTGAGAGGAGCTCGAGAGGGCAGCGGGACTGGGGCTTATAAACCACTCTCGAGC
Organism: Triticum dicoccoides; assembly: GCF_002162155.2. NCBI lineage: Eukaryota > Viridiplantae > Streptophyta > Magnoliopsida > Poales > Poaceae > Triticum > Triticum dicoccoides. The sequence goes on from NC_041385.1 coordinate 17,937,973, forward strand.
TCCCTCAGCTAGCGAGGTGGGACTAAACTTTCGTGCCGCGACGCGGGCAGCACATGGCCTTTAGTCCCGGTGGGTGGCACCAACCGGAACTAAAGGGGTGCATTGGTACCGGTTCGTGGCCCCCCCTTTAGTCCCGGTTGGAGCCACCAACCAGGACCAAAGGTCTTCGTTTCCCACCCTTTGGGCTGCTGAAAAGAGGTCTTTGGTCCCGGTTGGTGGCACCAACCGGAACTAAAGGGGGCATTAGTCACGTTGGAGCCACCAACCGGGACCGATGCTCTTGCTATATATACAGGACTTAGCAGTTTTCGATCTCTCCTGCTCCACTCCCGTCGTCACGCGTCTCCCTGCCGCCAGCTCGCCGTCGCCGCCCCGCCCCGCCACGCCCCGACACCGTCGCCGCCCCGCGCTGCCCCGCCCAGCACCGCCCCGCGCCGTCGCCGCCCGCGCGCCCCACCGAGCCCGCCCGCGCCGCGCCCCGATCGACGTCGCGCCGCCCCGGCCCGCGTCGCCTCGATGCCGTCGCCGCCCCGCTCCGCACCTCGCCGTCGCCGTCGCCGGCCGTACGTGAGCACCTCGCCGTCGCCTTCGCCGGCCGTCACCGTCATTTTTTTTGTTAGATTTAATTAGATTTTTTTTGTTAGGTTAGATGTGTAGTAATTTAGATATATGTAGTTCATAGATTTTGTTGTTAGATTAGATTTTTTTGGTTAGATTAGATGTGTAGTAATTAATTTGTTTATATTATGTTAGATTAATTAGATTTTTTTGTTAGATTAGATGTGTGTAGTAATATAGATATGTAGTTCATAGTTTTTTTTGTTGGATTAGATTTTTTTTTGTTAGATTAGATGTGTAGTAATTAATTTGTTTATATTATGTTAGATTTTTTTGTTAGATTAATTAGATTTTTTTTGTTAGATTAGATGTGTAGTAATTTTGATATGTAGTTCATAGATTTTTTTGTTAGATTAGATTTTTTTTGTCAGATTAGATGTGTAGTAATTAATTTTGTTCATAGAATTTTAATGATTTTTTTGTTCATAGTATTTAGAAAAAAGGAAAAAATAAGAAGTAGTTTATATATAGTTGAACTAGCTAGTTGATTTAATAAACTAATTTATTTTACTATATATAGAAGTAGTTTGTTTTTAGTAAGTACTACTTATTTATTTATAGTGAGTGCTTAGTAGTTGAACTAGATAGTTGATTTAATTAATAAAACAACTTTTATTTAACTATATATAGAAGTAGTTGCCGCATCGAAATCGGCGATGCCTATCCCGCATCCTCGTCGTCGTCGACTCGGCGGTGGAGGCCTGCTTGATCAGGGCCATGTTCGGGACTGGGCTCCGCCGGGCTGGTATTGGGAGGTGCTACCTTCCGGGGGACGTAGGTTGGTGAGGAGGCAGCCCGTTGTTGACCCGATCCTTGTTTGGTGGCGGTCGCGTGGGCCAGTGACGGTGGTGAGGCATCCGGACACCGCGGAGGTGGTACGTCACCGTGTCAGCGAGGAGGACGAGCACGTCCGTCGCTACATGGTTGCATTGGAGGGCAGATTCGACAATACCTGGCAGGTTCTTCAGGGATCTCACTGGAGCTATGATCCTGTGATGGTTACTTATCTTTGGGTGTCCACCGCTCGCATCGATACCCGTCGGGCGCTACGGTTCTAGTTGTATTAGTGATAATATTCGACGATGTACGAACACCAAGAGATGATGTACTTTTGCTTATAATTATTGAATGCATGCTAATTTGAATACTATACTTTATTTTATGATTTGGTTTTGCTTATTTTATGATTTGGTTTTGCTTATTGAATGCTCATATTGGATAAGTTCTCCTTCATTCCCGTGTGCTAGACAATTTGATATAATAATGCATTCGGGAATGAAAGGAGCAGCTACGTACATCGATCATCGATAGTCAACCCGTGATTAATAATAATGATCTAGTTTAATATTTGAATTATGAACGTAGGCCGGAAATGTCGTACTCATCGGACGACGAAAACCGCCCGGGGGAGTGCGACTGGTGCCACGACGACCGAGGTATCTGCGACAGGTTCATTGTGCTGGACGAAGATCGTCGCTTCAGCATTAAGCTCGAGGAGACCTTCGATGTTCATACGGTACGCAACCGACGATAAAAGTTTTTTTTCGTAATTACTCATGACTTCAACTATTTTAATCATGACAATATTTTTCATCTTTTCCAATTCGACTAGCTTATCCCAGGCTTTGCAAGACGCTATGTCTTGGAGAGGATGGGTTTTGAAGACCATGAAAGTTTTGAAACCAAAAAAATTATCCTAAGTACCCATCATGGTGGATTTTCAAGTAAAGCTGTACAATGCTCAGAGTGGAACCCATTTTGGTTGTAAAAATTGGGAAGCACTTTGCAAGATGTATGGTTTTGATGAGGGTATGCTTGTTACCATGGATCTTGGTGATCCTACAATCGAGCAAGAGAGACCTACGATTTTCGTCCTTGTGGATACACCTCCAATTCTTCCCCCGTGTGAGCTTAACATAGTTATTAAGTAATTTATATTGTTTATTTCAAAATAGTTGACAACTTATTCTCCATTGACACCTTATTTTCATTCTTCAAAGAATGTGCGGAAGATGGTAGACAGAACCTACTACACCGAAGGGTCCGAACTAACTTATTTGGAGAAAAATCATCTGGTCGCATTTTGTACTGATCTTGAGAATTACAATGTCTACAATCGAACTCCTCAACATTATGGTCAATACGTGCCACTAGTGCACGTGTTGAACTACGGTAACTACCATGGAGATACCCTGGTAAGATTTTTGTACTATTACAACATCCGTGCATCTTTTTGCACACTTCTAAAACTAGTACATCATATCATTGCTAACTATGAAGTTATTACTATGTTTTTCAACAGATAATCCCGAATGATTGTGTGCCTCATCTGATGTATACACACGGTAGCCTTCATGTTTTGAACATACAACCAGGTCGTCCTACGAATCTCAACTGTCCATACCGGGTTTCTAAAATAAGTGGAGACATGAGAATCAAAGAATGGAAAAATGTATGGACAGTCGTAAGGAGCTTCTTGGAAGCAACATTCAGCGAAGGGCAAAAATTGATGACAGGATGATCGCCATTCTTCATAATGGAGAGTCAGGGTCTATATTGTTTTATGCTATTTTACCTTAAGGGTGTTTAGGTCCTACCTGATACTGATGATCATGTGTTAAGAACAATTATGTAGGGTTGGGTTCGATGACTATGAGGATGATGATCGTATGACTTATTATTAATAACGAGTAGAAGTTGTATGATGATGCATGATTAGTAGGACGAGTACTTGTTATTATATATGCTGATGTATGCGAGCATGCATGAGTTATTTATATCAACGGGTAAAATGAACATATATAGCAGCAGCGTTGGTAAACCAAGGACGAAGATATAAGAGAGGACACTTCTCTCTATTAGCTAGCTAATATAACAACCTAAAAATAACCCCCAAAACCCCTAAAGCAGCCAATTTCCAAAAAAACATGGACTTTTGGTCCCGGTTGGTGCCACCAACCGGGACCAAAGGCCCCCTGACTGGGCTCGGCGCACAGAGCCACGTGGAGGCACATTAGTCCCGGTTCTAGTTTGAACCGGGACTAATGGGTGGAGGTATTAGTTACGTCCCATTAGTCCCGGTTCATGAACCGGGACTAAAGGCCCTCACGAACCGGGACTATTAGGTGTTTTTCTACTAGTGATATGGTGTTGTCCTATGGTTCCCTCCATGTCGTGCAAGCATGTGAGATTACCATTGTAGGGTTTTGCAATATGTTCATGATTCTCTTATAGTGGGCTGCGAGAGTGTCAGAAGCTTAAACCCGAGTAAGTGGGTTCTTGTGTATGACAGTAAAGAGGACTTGTTACTTAATGATATGGTTGGGTTTTATCTTAATGATCTTTAATAGTTGCAGATGCTTGCTTGAGTTCAATCATAAATGTGTTAGCTTACGCCTCTGCCTCATTGCATATGATATCCACTGTGTTATATTCAATTGCCTATGGACAATCTTTCTCATCGTTCTACAAAAATCTTTCTACTAAACAACTAACTTTTATTATCTTGCAAAGTACTCCTAGTTTTATTCTTGCAAAGTAGTTCTAACATTACACCTACAGAGTACTTTTAGTTTCTTTCTTGTTTTAGATAAAGCAAACGTTGGCGTGCGCAGGTTGTATCGGTGGTCGATAGAATTTGAAGAAAATATAAATTCTACCTTTAGCTCCTCATTCGGTTCGACACTCTTATTTATCAAAAAAGTTATAATTGACCCCCTACACTTGTGGGTTATCAGGGTCGAGATGCGGTGTTGTTATCTGTTAGAACAAGCGCTTTTGCTTTGTAGTTTTGTATGGTCATTGGTGGCATGGTGTTCGTTTTTCGAAAAGGGAGGACTCCCCGGCCTCTGCATCAGAACGATGCATACGGACAACTTTATAAATAAACAAAATAGGTTCAACAAGGTCTTAAAGTATGAAACAAAATAAAGGCAAGCTCACATAGAGCCACAGTGCCAAAAACAATAAAATCCAAAAGGCCACAATCGGCTGGCATAAGAAAGATAGGAAAACTAATTGCCTCTCCTATTACATGACGGTCATCCAAACCGGTTGAAAATATCCCGAGCTACCGTCTCCCACTGGATAGATCTAGTAACCAAATGCTCCCTGGCCTCCATCAGAGTGAGTAGCGACCACATACGGATCATCGCAGTGGCTCGGAAGATAACCTGCAAAAAAATGAATATTTGTTGTTCTGTAAAAAACCAAATCATTTCCACAATTCCAAATTGCCCACAATAACACACATACTCCTACGCGAATGTGTCTAGCTGTTTCAGACTCTATCCCATTAAGCCATGTTCCAAATAACATGCTGACAGAATTCGGAGGAGTAATATTAAAAGCAATGTGCACCGTCCGCCACGCAACTTTGGCCAACGGGCAATCCAGAAAAAGGTGTTTGATAGATTCATCCCGATCACAAAAACTACACCTAGTAGATCCTGTCCAGTTGCGCTTTGCCAAGTTATCCTTAGTTAATATGACTTGTTTATGTACAAACCACATAAACACTTTAATTTTCAAAGGAACTTTGACTTTCCAAACATATTCTGAACAGGGAATGGCGCTAGAGTTGATAACATCAAGATACGTCGATTTAACAGTGAATTCGCCAGACCTAGTAAGCTTCCAGCGCAATTGATCGGGCTGTTGAGATAGATGAACCTCTGTCAGTCTACTCACTAGATGAAGCCACGCTTCCCAACGATTGCCAGCAAGCGTCCTCCTAAAATGAATATTAAGGGGGGTGGACTCAAGTATCGTTGCGACATAAGCATCACGTCGTTGAACAATACTATAAAGGGACGAGTACTGACGCGCGAGTGGCGTCTCTCCTAGCCGGGTATCCTCCCAGAAACGCGTGGTAGTGCCATTACCGATGATAAACCTTGTCCTATTGAAAAAGGCTGATTTGACTCTCATGAGACCCTTCCAAAAAGGCGATTCTATTGGTCTCACCGTCACCTGGGACAAAGTTTTGGACTGCAGATACTTACTATGAAGAATCTGCACCCACATGGCATCTGTCTCAACTTAGACAGCCACTTGCTGAGAAGACATATGTTCTTGACTTTGAGATTTTCAATGCCAAGACCCCCTTGGTCTTTTGGTCGGCAAATAATATCCCATTTGGTGAGTCTGTGTTTTCTTTTTAGTTCATCCTTCTGCCAGAAGAATCGGGATCGATAGAAGTCCAGCCTTTTCGTAACTCCAACTGGGACTTCAGAGAAAGACAAGAGAAACATAGGCATACTCGTGAGCACCGAGTTAATAAGAACTAATCGCTCCATATGACATAAGCTTGCCCTTCCAGCAACTCAGTTTCTTCTCGGAGCAATCCTTGATGCACTTCCATTCTCCATTTGTCAGCTTACGATGGTGAATGGGTATACCTAGGTACGTAAAAGGTAAAGACCCCAATTCGCATACAAACAATTGCCTATAAGCATCTTGTTCCTCATTGGCTCTACCAAAACAAAACAACTCGCTTTTATGAAAGTTAATCTTCAGTCCGGTCAATTGTTCAAATAAGCATAACACCAGCTTCATATTTCTCGCTTTTGCCAAGTCGTGCTCCATAAATATGATCGTATCATCAGCGTACTGTAGGATAGACACACTTCCATCAACTAGATGAGGCACCAAGCCACCCACCTGACCAGCCTCCTTAGCCCTTCCTATCAGAATTGCCAACATATCAACCACAATGTTGAACAAAATATGAGACATCAGATCACCTTGTCTCAGGCCCTTACGTGTCTGGAAATAATGACCTATGTCGTCATTCACTTTAATTCCAACACTTCTTTTTTGCGTGAAAGATTCTACCTGGCGTCGCCAGGCTTCATCAAAACCCTTCATACGTAAGGCATGTTGAAGGAAAGGCCACTTGACTTTATCGTACACTTTCTCGAAATCCACCTTGAAAACAACTCCATCTAGTTTTTTGTGTGAATCTCGTGAAGCATTTCATGAAGGACCACAACCCCTTCTAGGATGTTTCTGTCCGGCATGAAAGCAGTTTGGGAATGCTGCACCACAGAATGCGCAATCTGCGTGAGCCTATTAGTCCTGACCTTAGTAAATTTTTTGAAACTAACATTAAGAAGATAGATGGGCCTGAACTGCTCAATTCTCACAGCCTCTGTTTTCTTAGGAAGCAGGGTTATCGTTCCAAAATTCAGGTGAAATAACTGAAGCTGCCCCGAGAATAAATCATGAAACATCGGTAACAAATCCCCCTTAATAATATGCCAACATTTTTTATAGAACTCCACCGGAAACCCATCCGACCCTGGAGCCTTATTGTTTTTCATCTGTGAAATTGCCTCAAACACCCCTTTCTCGGAAAAAGGGGCATTCAAAATATCATTTTCATCAGCAGCAAGTTGAGGAACATCCTCAATCCTAGACTCATCCAGAGATACACAATTATCCTCTGGAGGCCCAAACAACTGCTTGTAGTATTCGGTTATGTATAATTTTAGGTTTTCTTGGCCTAAAATCGTTCCCTTTTCTTGTTCAAGCTGAAAGATCCTCTTCTTTCTGTGCTTGCCATTGGCGATCGTATGAAAGAATTGAGTGTTCGCGTCCCCCTAGACAACTCGGCAAACCTTTGCCTGCAGCGCCCACTTTAATTCCTCTTCACGGAGAAGCTCTTTTAATCTCATCTCCGCCTCAAGCTTAGCATGAAGCTCCGAGGCTGGCAGAATTGCGGATTCGGCTTTTAAATCGAGGGACTGAATAAGGGTAAGAAGCCTTTCCTTTTCGACCTTATAAACCCCACTAAGATGTTTATCCCACTCACGCAAGAAACTTCTCAAGTGCCATATATTATACTGCCAACGCTCAATCGCAGTCCTGCCTCCTGCATCCTTAGCCCATTCCCTGGCTACGAGATCCAAGAAGCCTTCTCGTTCAAACCAAGCCAGTTCGAACGAAAAAGAATTCTTTTTCCCCAAGTGGGTTGCCTCACCAGAGTCAACAAACAAAGGCGTGTGGTCTGAAATACCACACGGAAGTGCCTAGACCGTTACGAAGGGAAACTTCTATTCCCATTCGACGCTCTATCCAGCTTTTCAAACGTCGGATTTGGCAACGTGTTGGCCCAGGTGAATATTCTACCCGAAAGCCCTATCTCTCTCAGATCCAAGCTTTCAATAATGGTATTTAACATAAACGACCACCTCCCGTCGAAATTATCATTGTTCTTTTCCTCTCGCCTTCTAATAATGTTAAAGTCACCCCCAACCAGGATTGGGAGCTGCTCAGAGCCGCAAATCCGAACAAGATCTGCCAAGAACTCTGGTTTGTGTTCAGGCTGCGCGACACTATATACCGTCACCAGAGCCCAATTAAATCCATCGACCTTCGAACGCACCCAAAACTTAACTGCGAAATCTCCCATGACCACACTTCGGACTTCAAGCGAATCACATCTAACTCTGAGTAAGATCCCACCCGATCTTCCTCTTGGAGGCAGACAATGCCAGTCAAAGTCGATACCTCCCGATAAAGTATTGAGAAACTAGGGCGCAAAATTTTATCTACTAGTTTCCGATAAAGCAATAAAATCCAGCCTATGCTCGATAGACATATCTGCAAGAAACCTTCTTTTAGGCAAGTCTTTCAGACCTCTGCTATTCCAGAAGATTCCTTTCATATTTCGCCATGAACTTTTTTAGCCGTACGGATCCTAGCACTCGTACGCACCGCCGAAGCCGGGTAAATATTCCGCTTCCACTTGCGTATAAGTTTGTTCTGATCCTCTAGCTGGTCCTCACAACCAGGCTCGATCTAACTACTGCAGCCTCAAAGGTGTCATCCTCTTCCTCAGAATCAGGAAGTCTGGAGCAAGATCTGCACAAAAATTATCGAGCACACCCTAACCCCCAACGCATCAATATCGGAATCATTCATGGGTTTAACCACAGCTAAGTTTCGAATCATTTTTAAAGCGCGTTCCGCCTCCAAATCAAGGATATCATTAACAGAATTTGAAATTACACTATCATTGCTATCTAGTGAAATTCCTAACTGGTTTGCATTATTAATAATCTCATTATTCAAAAAATACAAAATGGAATTAGAGGTATTGACCGACATACCAGTAGTGACCCCAATGTCACAAAGCTTGGCCGCCCTCATGGCGCACCGCTGCTGCATGTCATCAACCTCCGGATGATCCTGGAGATGGCAGCTCATCCGTCGCCCTGCAGAGACCGGATCCGGAATCCCTCCAAACGCAATAACCTCCTCCCGGGTGACCCTACTCGGAGTGGGGCCTCCGGCCTCGCACCCAACACCCAGCAGGGCTTCACCAGTTGAACAAACAGCAGGAGCAGCCGAACACTGCGGCGGGGAAGTCCACGGTGCCACCGACGTTAGGGGCGCACCACCGCACGGAGGCGCAGGCGCGCTGGGGGAGGGAAGTGCGTGGGCCGCCTGCCCGTACTCCCTATGGATAGAGGGGCTCGCCGGCGCCACAAGTGGTGCGGCCACCCTCGGCGCTAGAACGGAAGAGGGAACCGACGCCACCTTCCCCGAGCCCCTCCTGTAAGCTGAGCCGCCAACCTCGGCGCCGTCACTACGAAAGGATAAGAAGGCACCGAGGCCACCTGCCCCGGGCCCCCTCCCCTAAGGACAACCTACAACACCGGCACCATGGCCTGAGGAGCAGGAGAAAGAGTGGCCACCTACCCAAGCTCCCCCCCCTCCCTCGACCCAGGTCGTCGAGCCCCCGATAACGGGACTATCAGCATCCACAAAATCCAGGGTAGGTAACATGCGCTCAAACACATCATCGGACTCCATCCGGTCACTCCAGAGTCTGGGAGGCGCAGAAGCAGGCTCAAAAGACCCAAATCTCAGAGAAGTCATAGGCACCGAAGAGGGTGGTGCCGTCCCAACCCCGGGCGCCTGAGAAACGGACCCCGATCCGTTGGACAACTCTCGTCCAACATCATCGACAAGTGCCTCCTTAGCACCCGAGCTGTCATCTCCCTCGTGCACGTGTACATCAGTTCCATTGATATCCTCAGCGAACAAATCAGCATCCTCGAACTCAATCTCGAGGTTGTAAATCTGGCCCCGATATGTCCACTTGACCACATCAGGCACGAACTCAATATCTAGAACACTCACCAGCAGTCGGGCTACCCCGTGGGCTCGGGTAAAAGCCATATCCACTCTCTCAGTTTTCCCCACCATAATGCCCAAACTAGCCACAACCCTAGCATCCTGCATCGGCCTCGAGGAAGCCCCGAAAAAACGTAACCAAACCTGAGTAAGAGGCTTGCCCTGGAACTCTAGGATACATTCTGTGCCAGGTACTCTGCATAACCCAAAACAAAGAAGTCTCTGCAAATCCTCAACCAAACGGAAATCAACCTTAAACATGTTGGTCTCGAGACTAACGAACTCCCACTGGAAGTCACCTGGAGCTAACTCCTTAAGCCTATGAACAATCTGGGTCTCAGAGACATCTCCTTTGGTATCTTTCATCACCACCCCAGTGGTCATACACTGGGTCTCCTCTGGAATCTCCCACGCACTAGGAGACTCAAAGAATGTCAGCTCGGCATAGTATACTCCATACATAGTCAGAGACGGCATCTGATCCTGCAAAATCGGGCATTCCCCCATATCATGTGCCGGCCTGCCACAAGTATCACAAAGTTCAGCGACGCATTTAGCAATAAAGTGACCCTTTTCTCCACATCGATAGCACAACATTTTCTCCTTCTTGCGCGCCCACTTGGACGCTCTATCCGAGTCAGCCCTGTCTGCCGCTTCCACCGAAGCAGCCGTTGTGGTCTCAGTCCCAGGTAGCTCAGCATTGGCGAGCGCCATCACCACATCCATAGCGTGACCGGATAGAACCGGCGTCTCGGCAGCCCCAGCAGCGGCCGTCTACTCGACGACTACACGCGGCAGAAGCTGCCGGTGACGGGAACGACCACCTCGAGCACCTCGACCACCACGATGACCGCGGTATCCATCCCGCTGCCGATAGTCAGGGCCAGACGCCCCCTCAACAAAACCACCCGGGGACCGAGAAAAGGTCTCTCCGCAGTACCATCACTCTGCCAAGCATATCCGCGGCCACCACCCGTCGACGACGAACCACGGTGTTGGCCATGACCATACGCATTATACCCATCGTCACCCCATTGTCCCTGGGGCAGTCCAGTAGCACCTCCATCACCCACGTTTTGAGGCGGCGGTGCATGCGTCTGCACCGGCCCGTGCCGATTCTGCAGTGGCCTCGCGACGTAGTGAGGCGGCGGAGCCGGTCGAGGCTGCTGACCGGGCGTCACGACCTGGTTCCCAGGCGGAGGCGGCCTCGCTGCAAGTGCACCACCCCTCCCCGCAACACCAACCACAGCCGGACCTTGCGCCCCTGGCCGAGTACCAGGAGCCATCCCGCCCCGATCCACAGCAGGCACCGCCGTCGTGCCCTGTGCCAGCGTCCGAGCCCCGGGTAGACCACCTCCTCGCCCCGCAGCCGTGTTCACATTCCAGACGACCACCGGAGGTCTAGTACCTGGCAGCACCGCGGCTCCACGGCCTGCGCCAGCAGCCGGCGGCGGCGCAGCTCCATGTCCATTGCCAGGAACCGGCGGCGGCACGGCTGCACGACCAGAGGCAGTAGCAGGCGGCAGCGTGACTCCGGCACGGCCAGCCCCGGCGGGTGCAGCGGGCTTCTTCCCAGACGGCACACCCGCCCCCCGGCCAGTCATGGCCCCTAAGGGAGGAACGCGCTTGGCACGGCCAACACCACAGGAACGAAAGCGAGGCACCCTTCGCCGGAAAACCCTAGCGCTTAGAGAGGACGAACGCGATGTCAGATTGATCGATCTGTTGCATGCGACACCCCATTCGATATCGATGAAAACCGGACCTGCCTGGGCCTCATACCTAGTTGTCCCCGGCCCAACGACATTCAGCGAAGTTTCAGCCAAAACCGGCCAACTGCGGCCCAGGATCGAGTTCAAACGCGCCTGACGAGCCGCCGCGATCTGGATCGCCGGGTTCGCCGGCGTGGCAGCCGTGGTCACCACCGGCACCGATCGAGGCACTGCCTTGCGCGCGTTCTTCCTTCTCGTAATAGTAATCCACGAATCCGGACGAATCAAATCAAAAATCGTTAAGTTTGGGAGACTTACCTTAGGTAGGGGGGCCCTTCCATGGCCTGATTGCCGTTGCCGCCGTTCTCCGATGAACGACATGACGGATCATCTCCTTCTTCTCTCCCGCATGAAGTCCAAGTATGGTCGGATCGTCGGATGGCAAGATTTTGTCGACCGCCGTTGCCACTTCATCTTCGTCGTAGCCGGAATGAAAAAACTCGCATATGAGATCAGATGGGGTCGGCGACAACGGGGAGGCCACCGGGCTCCGCCCCCATCCTCGTCCACATCGTCCTCATCGGAGTCAGCTAAAGCCCAGAACCGGCCGCCGACCCGCCATCGATCCCCGGCCGATGAAGGCGGCGCGCCCGTGGTCTCCCCTCTGGTCGCCCCCGCACCCGCCTTCATGTCCTTCGTGGCCCTCTAGTACACACGTACGAAAGTCAGTTCATGTCATTAGTTAATTTCATGTCCTTCGTAGCGTGGTGTTCGTGCTATGCTCGTTGTTCGCAATAAGTGGTGGTCTTCTTGTACTAACAATTCTGCTTTTTCTATAAAGCTATGGTACACCTAGGTGTACTCTCGAAAAAAGGCTCTCGTCGGAAGGAAGTCTTTGCCGTGTACACACTACGGATGTTGTGTCATTAGCCTGTTGAAATGGAACTCAGCAAAGATCTTGGCACTCGGTAAACACTGATTTTCCATTAGTGTTATTTACCATCTCTAATAGGTGACTATTCGCCAGTTATTAGTGTCGTATATGTATTCTTAGTTTCAGTTCTCATATTTTTCCTAATAGTTTAACCAATCTTATGGCTTCATTTTTTGCGTTCAAGTATAGTTGTCTTTCAAATTTACCGCACTATTATGTGTTTTCTCCTAGCAGAACGATGGCCATCAACAAGGTTTGAATTTACATTTGCTAGTCGCTATTTTTAGCATAGTAAAACTGACATTGGCCCGTCATGTGGCTATCATGGAGGGTCCAAAAAGGCTATAGCGCACCTTTCAAAAAGAGAGCTCCCTCTCCGATTTTCATATAAAAGAAACCACAACGTCTTATGAGAGCTACACAAGCAGCAAACTACTAGACATAGCCAGAGCTGCTATGAGAGAAGGATCCATCCCTCCCTCCCTCCCAACTCTCACGCAGAACAGGTTTTTGCCCCAGCATAGACGCCAGGGGATGCCAACCGAACATGACCAAGACTGAAACATACAGCCTAGGTATCCACAGACACAAAAGGAACAATGCAGTATCAAGTTTATTACTACATAACCAAAACGAAAAGCATAAAGACAGGAAGAGGCAAGCTATCATAGAGACAGGGTTTGTATTCATCGCCAGCTTCTAGGACTGAATACAAGCAGGAACCAGTCTTGACACCCCTGTTCTTCAGCCATGCGCTGCTTCGAAGATCTCCCTCGCGACCTGCTCAACCTGCCTTACGCCTGCCGTCATTTGCCTTATTTTTTCCTGGTTTTTCAGCAACACATTCCAATCATGTAAAAATTTAATAATGAAATTAACATGAACGCAAGGATCAGTTACCCTGCTATTATCAAAACAGCTTTGGTTCCAAGTTTTCACAAAGTCCAGAAAATAGCAGAAATTCCTACCGTCATAAGATCCCTATTATTTTTCTCAAATTTCCAGATCCAGACATCAAATAAGTTTTTGATGTTGTCAGGAATATCATGCATACCAAAAGAGCATTTCATAACCATCCACAACATCCTGGCAACAGAACAATACAAAAAGATGATTAATATCGTCCTCTCTGCCACAAAAGGAGCACTTACTGTCTCCACGCCACCCTCTTTTTATTAAATTGTCTTTGGTGAGGATACTATCTCTCAGCACAAGCCATAAGAACACTTTTACCTTAGGAGGCATTTTGACTTTCCATAGAAACTTATGTGGATATTGAAACCCATTTTGAATCATGTGTCTATAGCATGATTTAACAGTATATTTCCCATTCCATCAAAGTCCAACTAACTATGTCTTTTTGATCAATT
>NC_041385.1:17951917-17998412 GCF_002162155.2 Triticum dicoccoides
CCACATTAAATTTATACAGTGAGAAGAAAAATTCCTTGTGTTTCAGGAGCTCACTCCAAAATTGTGAGTCCCCTACCCTGTGTTTGAAACTGGTGATACAAGTATTCTTAATGTATTTTCCTTTCAACACCTCCTGCCATAACCCCGTGTTATAAAGTTTCCACCACCACTTGCACATCAGAGCTAAATTCTGGATACCTAGCCCACACGTTATAGCGCACATATAGGTAGTTGTTTTAAACATTGGTATTTTGGATAATTCACGTGGCCGGATCCACTAATCCAGCTATACTACACTGATCTTAATCTCTTCTTTTTTTTTTTTTGCGGGAACACTGATCTTAATCTCGACAACAGGAGAGTCCGTTGTACACATAATGTAATTTTGTATGTCTGCGCAACCACATGCACCTTTAAATTGCTGGTGTCTAGAATATGATTTCCACTAGATCCAGGCCAGAAAACCAGGATCCAACGACCCATCGTTTGTTTATGGTTGCCCAATTTGTCTTAGGCTTGAGAGGAGCCTTAGTGTGAGCAAACACTATAGTCACAGACTGGACGCACGCTTCCTTATAAACCCCAAGACTAGAAGCCAGGTTCCACAGCATCTACAAAGATTGAGTTGATCACCCGCAGACCGAGGTAAGCAATTCCACTACACGCATCGTTCTCTCATTAATTCTATCCCCCCGTCTCTCATGTCTGTCTCGATGTTGAACCAGCTGCCAAGTCAGTGGCTACGTACGGACGGATGCTCATGGACGCCATGGACGACTCACTCATGTTCATGCAGTGGGCGGTGAGCACGCTGCAGCACGAGGAGGATCAAGGAGGAGCCGATGAGAACAGGGCTGCCTCCCCATGCCACCAGGCGGTCTGCGATTCCCCGGAGCTCGCGGAAGCACACAACAGGCAGAGCTCCGGCGCCGATACGCGCCGCGGCGGTGGGATCATCAGCCCATCCCCCGATGCGGCCATGCAGCAAGGCAGCAATTCCACGTTGACGTCGTTCCAGGCCTCGGGCAGCATGAGCAGTACCGGCACCACCAACATCCAGTCCATGAGCTGGAACTTCAACACGGCACAGCCGTCCAGCGTTGGCGGTGGCACACAGGCCGCCAGAGCGCCCCTTCGTTCCGGCGTGTCACAGCCGACGAGGAAGGCCGCCGCAAGGAAAGTCGCCGGCTGCGCGCAAGACCACATCATGGCGGAGCGGAAGCGCCGGGAGAAGACCAACCAGCGTTTCATCGAGCTCTCCGCCGTCATCCCCGGCCTCAAGAAGGTCGCTGAGTTCCCCGTGTTTTCCACGTGTCCGAATATTTCTTCAGGAAATGCATAGTTTTTTTTTTTCATTTTGCTCGTGGGGTCAATGGCTCAATGCTTAGTTAATCTGTTAATGTGTTTACAATTTGGGTCCATCAGATGGACAAGGTAACGATCCTTAGCAACGCAACGAGCTATGTGAAACAGCTCCAAGAGAAGGTCAAGTCCCTGGAGGTGGCCGGCGGCAGCCATAGGAGCGTTGAGACCGTGGTGCTGGTCAGGGAGCCGAGACGCCATGCCGCGCCGAACGGCGACGAGGGGTCCAGTTTGTTCTACTCAGCAGCCCGGACATGGAGCCAGCGGCAGCCCGAGATAGAGGCAAAGCTTTCAGAGAACAAGGTGATGTTGAGGATCCACTGTGAAATAAATGGAAAGGGTGTTGTCGCCAGGGTTCTTGCGGAGTTGGAGGAGTTCCACCTTTGCATCGTCAGCAATAATGTGATGCCGTTCACGGAATCCACCGTGATTATAACCATCGTGGCAAAGGCAAGTTTTCACCGTTACTTTTATGATGGTACCTTGAAAAGAGGGCGGGGTATTTGTGTGATTTTATCAAGACCAAGTTTATAAGGGATGCTAGGACAAAAACCTCACAATTGGCATGATTGATTAGCTACAATCATGCAAAACTCTAACAATGAACAAGCAACAATTAACAGAAACCAGACTCCACCACCAATTCCAAACCAACGATGATCGAGAGTCCAACAGACCTAGAGATAGTGTGAAGAAGCTATTCGACAACACCTTCAAGGAAAAATAGCTTCTCATGGGTGTTAATGTATCGGCACACCCAACGACACCACCCCAGTTAACATTAGGGAGACTAGACTGCCCAGAGGCCCCTTGGACCCCCGTAACTAGGACGAATAGATGAATGGATTTTTTTTCCCACCCGGATGGATTCCTCTCAATATTCACTTTCCTTGTTCTCCACTGCATATTTTTTTCAATAGATAGATATGCATAGCATGCTATAAAATGCACACTTGCAAAGTATAATACAATAAGACAAAGAAATTGTCACGTAGCAACTCAAAATCACCTTTAACCCTACAGACATTAGACTGTTTCATTTGGAAGTGGAGTTTCGATTTTTCTAATATAAAATACAGTACCATTTTCAGATATCCAATACAGTACTTTATGCAATTCAAACTAAATGTAAAATTTCATGTAGGACATCAGTCACATGACACATTCCTCAAGATAGTAATTTGACGGTCATCTTATTTACAAACATGTTCTGTGATAAAAAAAATTATTAGGGTATATTTGATAATAAATATCATAATATCAATCTAATGCTTTAGATATTATTTCTTTTGTAGATAGTGAAAATTAGAATCGTTTAAATGATAAAAGTGTAGGAATAGTTGAACTTCCGATCAGAGCCATAGTAAGTCACTACTTAAAAGAATATATCCCTCCTCATTTAAGTTAGATAAACAATGCAAAACAGGCACAATACTGATATTATGTGTACAATTCTATTATACATGACCATCAATGTCCTTAAGGACTTTTGACATTAAATTTGTGCTGATCGACTAACTTCCACGTCCAGGTGGAGGAGGGCTTTACCGTCAATGCAGAGGAAATAGTGAGAAGACTCAACTATGTACTGTGCGAAGATAGCTGCAACAAGAGTTGTTACTAATAATGAAGAAACAAGCCCGAATGAAAGAACACCTTGGACAGATTAAACATCTCAGATTGGCCGTTCTTTCTGCCAGCCTGACAATATATATTCAAGACGGGTCTTCATTCTAACCTGCCTCAAAAAGCAAATTTTTCCGAGGCGGGCGTTTCTCCCCTGAGGTTTTGAGAGAGAATCCCAAGAAAACCCGCTTTGTATAGCCTTTTTCATGACTGTGTTTTTTGGCTAGTGTCAGAAGCCATGTTTAATAAATTCTGTTGTGTAGCAGTGGTGGGATGAATGTTCCATTTAGGACATCTCCCCAGAGTGGTGAGTTCACTGTTGGTCAAATTTGCCATGTGGAATTCATAATGTTGTGACGGAGAATAAATGAAGGGATTGAACAAAATTATTAATTTGTACCTGAACAATCTATGCATAGGCTCTCTATGTGAAAAATTGAGGCTCTGTAATGATGGGTTCAATTGAGAACGTTTAAAAAAAACCACCCACGAATCAGCACACAGTCTATTGGAGCCATGAAGCCCATGAATTAGCTAGAATAGAAACTCATCATGCAAACATTATCTCGTAGTCGTACTCATTTGCATATCTTACATAACCGATTATTCTGTTACAGTATATGTGGATTGCACTAGCGAATGAGGATGCCATCACGACAATGGTCACGAAGAACCCGGCCTTAGGGTTTTACCTCATAAAAAGGGCCTGGACCTAGGTAAAACAATGTGTCCCTACTTTCCCTGTTTCCATCTAGCTCAGATCACCAAGCTTGGGCCCCCCTACCCGAGGTCTGCCGGTAGCACCGACACCTGGACAGTGGCAAGGTCGACTTCTGATCTAGTCTTGGCCTGCAACGGCATGGGTGTTTTTTTTTCAGGGTTTTTTTTTCTTTAGGGAGTCTTTGAGTTTGTCTTGGCTTAGCGAGATAGCAGTGGTGTCCACGTCTAGGATTAATGTTCTCCCTGCTCTTCACCCATCCTGTTGGTGTGTTTACCACTAGTGAAGGGCGTGTTAAGTCATGTCTCCGACGGGTCTTTCGAGATCCGGTTGGTTTAGGTTTTCGGTGAATTCGTCTGGATTTGGCCGG
This sequence comes from Triticum dicoccoides, assembly GCF_002162155.2. Taxonomy (NCBI): domain Eukaryota; kingdom Viridiplantae; phylum Streptophyta; class Magnoliopsida; order Poales; family Poaceae; genus Triticum; species Triticum dicoccoides. Next base: position 17,955,994 of record NC_041385.1, read on the forward strand.
TGTTCATGGTATTTTTTTTCAACCGGGCTCACACCCCTTTCCATTAATTTTGCAATCAACGGAAATACATCAGTCTGTTACTGTTTTTGGAGAGTATCGCAAAATGAGCATCGAGCCGAATAAGGCCAACTACCAAGCAAAGGAGACTGAAAGGGGAGAGCGAGTTGGTGCATCGCCAGGAAACCCACTGCATGATAGCCCTGTAACGGACTATCAGCCGTGGGGCGAAAACCTGGCGACACAATCAACCAAAGTTCGCTACAGACTTAACCTGACTAGAGGCTAAACTTGAAAGGATAGGACCACCAACACCAAAAAGAGCAATCCAGCGGGAATCAAACCCCAGTGGATATAGGCCAAGCTAAGATGGAGACTAACATGATCTAACCAATCTGTATGCCATCTTCATCTCCCAGAAGAAGCCTGCCACGCGCATAAGGCCTGTCCGCCAGTGCCGCTGCCACATGAGCCAGCCTCTTCACACCATCCTGGAATTTCCTCCTGTCATCCTCCTTAAGCAGCCCTGCCCAGTATAACATAAAAGAGCAAGCGGTGAAGACAGCCTCCAGCGGAGAACGAGCATTATACTTATCAAAAGTAGTTTTGTTGCGAAGGCACCAAATCCCCCAGCACACTGCAACAATGATCATCATATAGAATTTTTTGCCTCCAGGAAGCAAATTGTACATCCAAGCCAGACTTTGCCAGATTGATCTGGGAGCACAGGAAGCCCCAACAGTCAACCCCAGCACCCCCCAAACTGTGCGGGCGAGAGGGCAAGCGAAAAAAAGATGGTTAGCTGTTTCCACATTAGTACAAAAAGAGCACACAGGATTTCCTGGCCAATTCCTCCGCCGCATGTTATCGCGCGTGAGAACAGCATCTTGGAATAATTGCCATAGGAATATTTTTATTTTCAACGGGATTGCCGCTTTCCACACCCATTTATAATTAGGGCCAGATAGATCTCTCTCCAGCCACTTATATACAGATTTAGTGGTGAATCTACCTCCACTATTCAGGGACCAGGAGATAGCATCAGGATTCTCATTCAGAGGCATCTTCTTAGCCTCACACACCATCCAATTCCATTGTTCCTCCAGCTCTCCAAAGAGCCTACGTCTCAAGGGAAGATTATAGTCATTGTCTACAAAGGAGGCAACAGTACAGTCTTGATCTTGACAGATGTCATACAAAACAGGGAAGCGTTCTCGCAGGATACCATTATCCACCCATGGGTCATGCCAAACCCTTGCCAGGTCCCCCTTGTTAATGTTGACTTTTCTCCCGGCCATATAAACATCTTTGACCTTCATGATAGATTTCCAACAGGGAGAATCAGAGAAACGACTGCGAATGTTCGCGACCGTTTTGTTTCTGAAATATCTTGCACGGACGATGCGCTGCCATAGCCCATCACCAGTTTCCAGCTTCCACCACCACTTCAAAAGCAGGCTGATATTTTGTTTGTGAAGGTCTTTTATACCCAAGCCACCAATATTTTTCGATCGGCAAATTCTAGCCCATTTAACCATATGATAAGCTCGCTTCTTATTCCTCCTCCTCCAAAAGAAACGTCTGTGATGTTTGTTTATCTTTTCTATAAAGGTTTTGTTAAAAAGAAACATCGACATCAAGTAAGATGGTATACCATCCAAACTGGAGTCAAGCACGGTGAGCCTAGCACCAGAGGAGGCTGCATATGCTACCCATGCATCCAATTTCTTAACCATTTTAACATCCAGGGAATCCAACTCAATGTTCTTAAGAGCGGAATATGTAACTGGAACTCCCAAATATTTCATAGGTAAAGATCCCACACGGCAGCCAAACAGATCAGCATATATACTGTCTGTGTCATTATCCCCTCCCACCACAAACACTTCGCTCTTATCATAGTTAATTTTTAAACCAGACATGAGTTCGAAAAGATACAACAACATCTTGATGTTGACAGCTTTGTCAACATCATGTTCAAAGCACATGATAGTATCGTCCGCGTACTGAAGGATGCCTACCCTCCTTCTATCAGCCCAGAAGCTAGCCCCTTAATGAGATTATTTTTTTGGGCTAAAATGACCATCTTAGTCAGGCATTCTGCCGCAAGATTAAAAAGGAACGGAGAATATGGGTCACCTTGTCTCACCCCCTTAGCGCTCTGGATATAGGGTCCTATCTCATCATTGATCTTAACACTAACCGTGCCATTCCTAAGGATTTGAGCCACCCACCCGCACCATTTTGAGTTAAAACCCCGTTTAACATGATAATCCAGCAGGAACTCCCAGTTGACTTTGTCATAAGCTTTCTCAAAGTCAATCTTAAATATTACTCCCACATCCTTTTTTATATGAGTATAGTGCAGTACCTCATGCAAGGATAGAATGACATCCACAATGTGTCTCCCCTTAATGAAAGCATTCTGCTGGATGCTAAAGATTTTGTTAGCAACCTTCGCAGCTCTAAGATCCATAACTTTCGTGATCAATTTGTACGGGCACCGCAGCAAGCAAATAGGTCGATATTGTTGTATTCTGTTTGCCTCCGCAAATTTAGGGAGTAATGTGATAACCCCATAGTTCAAGCGTTGAACATCTAATTTTCCCTCATAGAACCACTCAAAGAGATTGAACAACTCCGGACTCACAACGTCCCAGCAATGTTGATAGAATTCTGCAGGAATATTGTCCGGTCCAAGAGCGCGATTAGGTTTCATCGCAAACAATGTTGTCTTGATTTCCTCAAGAGAGAAAGGGCGGGTCAGGTACTCATTATCCTCAGGCATGATGTTTTCATCCTGGGACCATAATGAAGCATCGATTTGGCAAATGTTGCCAGGGGCTGGTCCAAACAACTCTCTGTAGTAATTGGTAGCATGGGATAGCAGGTTTTTGGTCCCTTCTATAACCACAGAACCACACTCCAATGAAACCATGGAATTTTTCCTACGACGCCCATTGGCTACCTTGTGAAAGAAGCCAGTGTTGTTGTCCCCTTTTAGGAGCCATCTCCCACTCGAAAACTGGTGCCAATGGGTCTCTTCCTCGGTATACATGTCATTAAGTTCTACTAGGATATTCAACTTCCTAGTATAGGCTTCCCCACACAGGTCATTTTCTTCTTCCATTTTCTCCAGCTCCTGAAGCTCGAGTCTGATAAGATTTTTCCTAATCTTATTCCGACCAAAAATGTTTGATCCCCATCCTTTGAAGAATTTCTTAATTCTTTTCGACTTGATATTTAACACATCAATAGGATCACTAGTGTAAACAGGCTGCGCCCAAATTGCAGCTACTAGAGGAAGAAACTCAGGATTGTTCAACCAAGCGTTATCAAATTTAAAACATCTACTACCAGGGGTTCTAGGAGAAGCCACCCCCCCATCCAGGAGTAAGGGATTATGGTCAGAGATCTCCTTGACTAATTTTTTAACAGAAACAAGAGGATAAAGGTCATCCCAGTCTGAGGACATTAAAACTCTATCCAGCTTTTCCAAAGTAGGGTGCTCCTGTTTGTTTGACCAAGTGTAACAGCCTCCTGACATATGAATCTCTCTCAGCCCCAGCAGGTGTATAACTGAGTTAAAGACATCAGAGAAATGAGACAAAGGAGTTTTTTTGTTCTTCTCTCCACTGTGACGAAGGATGTTAAAATCTCCACCAACTATATAAGGAACAGAGGTTTTGTGGCACATAGATGACATCTCTGCTATAAACTCCGGTTTGTTCTCATCCTGAGCTGCCCCATAAACTACCAGCAGGGCCCAACTGCAACTTTTGCTCTTATCAAAGAGATTAACTTGCAAAATGTACCTCCCATGCTTCACTTCTATGATGTCAAACTTATCCCTATTGACCCCACAAAGGATGCCCCCAGATTTCCCCCTAGAAGGATTCCATTCCCACATAAATCTTTGGTGTGGATCCAATTTTCTAAAAAAAGGAGTATAACTACTCTTCATAGTTTCTTGTAACCCAATGAAGTCCACCTCATTGGCATTAATCAAATCAGTGAGACAGGTAGACATGCCCTTCTTACCTGCCCCCTACAATTCCAAAAAAGGCCAATCATTTATAACGATCAAGTTTATCTCTCACCCTGGTAGGTCTGCCATAATTCTTAGCAGCCCTACCCTCCCCCTCCTTCTTCTGACTTCTAGTCATGGGTCTACCAGGGTCTTTATGGGGCGAAATGACCACTGTTCGTCTTCGCTGTTTTCTTTTCTTTTTTTGTTTGGATTGGACAAGAATGAAAGGTTCCTCCTCATCTTTATCTTCTTCCCAAGTTAAGGATAGTGGAACACTGTTGCCCAACCCATCATTAATAACAATCTTGGGGGGATCTCTTTCATTTTTCTTGTCTAGGAGTAAATTCCTAGATATTTCTAGCTCACGGATAACATCAACAGTATCAAAGTTGTCATCAGGAATTTGTACTCCCATAAGGGAAGCACGCACGACAATTTCAGTATTAGATAACACAGAGAATTGATTTTTTGTGTTGAGCATATTTTTACCTTCAAGGTCACGCTTCTTCATTCTATTAGTAGCCCTGTCCTCCATCTTTTCCAGCTTCTCAAACTGCCTTCGTGAAGTCAATTCTTCAGACATCACCATGTCCCTGAGAGGAGACCCAGCGGGCGATTCAACAGTGTAGGCATTGCAATTCCCTCCCCCCTCTGTTGAACCTTCTTCAAGAGGGACTATATGAGGCAGAGAGGGCCAGCTCACATAATCTAACTAGGGAGGATACACAGGCCCATGAGAATTTTCATAATGAGGCAAAAACATGGGAGAAGGAGGAACAGGGGTTTGGATAATTTCCCAAGCACCTTTTTTGGCAGGCGGCATACCCCCATCCTCACAACTCATCTCATCACCAATGTTCCCAGCAGCCGTGTTGTTGACTGGGGAATCGTAATATGACACATTTCTTTTATCATGCTCTCTGGCCATAGATTCAATAAGCAGCTCAGTATGATTCCCTTCGTCACTGTCCTCCTCTTCCTCATTCTCAGACACAACAGCTAATCTCTGATAATTCTTATCATAATTCTGCGATGACTGATTCCCCACCATAGATGCATCAGTATCCCCTTGTTCCATAGAGGAAGCTGGGCATGAGTCCACCCTAGCTCTTTTTGGGACTGATGGGGATGCACCACTGTCAACAGCAATGGAGGTTTGATTTTTCTCTCCCCCAACAGATACCACCTTCTCAACCTCATAGAAAAAATCATAGAATTGTTCACCTAACATCCCTTCAGTGGAAGGAGGAATTTTCTTAACCTCTCTGCATCCAAGTAATATCCTGGCATACTCAGGTTTGTGTAATGTTGCCTCATCCACTTCCAAAGTAATACCAACCAGCCCCCCAGCATATGCAACATGCTCCGGGCATCTTTTTTCCGGTGGAACATTTCAAACACGAACCCATGCTTTTTCCATACTCCCTTTAGCCCCCACAGATGCAGACCATGGAGTAATGCACACAATGATAGAACCATCCTTCAAAGGAAGACGTTTACCATAGCAACATGCTCTTTCTACTTCACTGGCATTCGGGAACCGCATGACAAATTGAGTTGGACTAATGGAACGAGCAGTACAGCGCCATTTTTTCTTGCCAGGTTTATGAGCAAAAATGCAGTTGAATTCATGTTCTATCTCTTTCACAGTAGCAGCCCCCTCTATGACCGTGATAACTACATTATTAGTTTTCTCAGAACTTTGTTTAGCAGCACACAAATCAGAAATATAGAAGAAGCCCTGGCCGGGTGATTGAAACCCGCACAGCATAGGAACACACTCCCACGGCCTGAGTGATTGGCACAACTGAGCCATATGACCAAGCTTGTTGCATTTCTCGCAACGAATAGTAGGGCAACGTGGAGTGAAATGACCTGAGTTGTTGCAGTTGAGGCATCGCTCCTCGGAGCTCTTGGTGGCCGGAGTTGTGGTCGAATCAGCAGCAGGGGGAGGATTCGCATCCTTGGGGGCCGCCATCTTCTGAGTCTCCCACTCCTTGGCCCCTCCTCCCATCGCCCGCGCCGCCGCCTCCCACTTGTCGCCAACCCCGCCGCCCACGGATCTGGAACTCCCGGCCGCGGCCGAAGATAGATCTGGCCGCTGCCACACCATGTTGCGCGTCTTGTTGGGTGGCGGTGGTCGACGTCCACCCCCGAACCCACCACGGCCAGCGAAGTCGCGCTGCCCTCCAAATCGCCCCCCGCCTTGATCCCCCATCGCCTTGGACGGATCGAGACGGATCTTCGAGCCCTCTGCGACTTGCGCAAAGGAGCGGTCGTCGCCGCCGACCTTGCCACGCCACCAGCCGAAGGAATCACGCGGCGGAGGTGGGGAAGAGGAGGAATCCCTAGATCTCTCCCACAGGTGCCCGAAGAGATAGGCGAGATGCGAGTCGGATCTGGTAGGAGTGGTGGTAGGTGGGGAATTGGGTGTGCCCGCGCCCCTCGGTGTCCATTAAGTACCTCGACGCCATTGCTGGGCCCCGCATGGCGGTGGGGCGGCCATGGATCTGATCCGGCAGCTCTCCCCGCGCCAGATGTCGCGCATCCAGCCGCTGCATGCCGCTCCTCCGTGCGCTGTGTACCAGGCCCCGCATGCAACGGGGGCGCGCACGGCGACTGAATGCGCTGTCCAACCCTAGCCACATGACACGGAAACGAGATCGCCTGATCGAACTCGATGCGTTCGCCCTCGCGCATGTACCGCGCATCCACCATCACGCCTCGCTTGTCAAGCAGCACCATCCGGAGCGCGCCATGGCGAAGGAGGATCTCGCCGTCGTTGGCGGTGAGCGTGCGCGCCGTGATGAAGTCAGGACGAACATGGCGCGCCATCGCGTGTCCATCGCGTGTCCAACAGTTTGGCCGGCATGAAGCCGCCTGCCGGCCAGCACCGCTCGTGGCATAATGCGTGAATTTCTGTTAGTCGATGTGTTTAAGTTTGTAGTGCTAGCTAGCTAGCTATGTGGTCGTCGCCTTCCTCCATCATTCGTGGGTCAGTGATTTACTTTTGTACTCCCTCCATCCCATAATGTAAGACACTTTTTGACAGTACACTAGTGTAAATAAACATCTTACATTATGGGGTAGATCGCAGTCGTCGGACTACAAGCGCTCCCGAGTTCCAGAAAGATTTTGCCGCCGAGTCAAAGGCCCAGAGGCGGCATCGAGCTATGTTGATGGCGTGTCACTGGTGGATACGGGAGGAAGAAGACTTCAGCACACCCAAATATTTGAATGTAATGTTATATTTATGTATGGGTGTGTTTGTAAGGATCTGTGATACTAATTTTTCAGACAACAAGGATCTGTGATACTATTTGTGATGTTAGCTGCTGAATAATAGAAGTAGCATCTATCAGGTGTAAAGGTGTGTTGGCAGCATACAAGACTTGTGAATAAAATTTGCAGTATGAATCACGCAATGAACAACTCAGCTTTAGCAAACACGAGAGTTCTCATGCAATCTAGCAAATACGTTTACATTACCATTTTCAGTACAAGATATATTGTGAGTTCGAGCCTAGGCAGCGAGCGCATATTCTGTTCGGTTGCTCTCTCTCCCAAGTTTCTGAACCTGAATTAACCTTGCACGTGAGATGGGATGTGATTCGGTGATATTCGCCTCCGATTGCCTCTCTTTGGTGCAGAGAATCAATTCCCATGTTCGCGATCGTTCACTCGTTGGTGCTATGGTCTCCGAGATCAAAGATGGCATGTCGAATATTCTTTTTTCTCGGGTCAAGTCTATTCATCGGCAGTCCAATGTTTTGACTTCTACTTTCCCTGTTTCCATCTAGCTCAGATCACCAAGCTTGGGACCCCTACCCGAGGTCTGCCGGTAGCACCGACACCTGGACAGTGGCAAGGTCGACTTCTGATTCAATCCTGGCCTGCAATGGCATGAGTGGTTCTTTTTTAGGTTTTTTTTTCTTTAGGGAGTCTTTGAGTTTGTCTTGGCTTAGCGAGACAGCGACACTGTCCACATCTAGGAATAATGTTCTCACCGCTCTTTTCCCGGCCCGTTGGTGTGTTTACCACTAGCGAAGGGCGTGTTGAGTCATGTCTCCGGCGGGTCTTTTGAGATCCGGTTGGTTTAGGTTATCGGTGAATTCGTCTGGATTTGGTCGGTGTTCGTGGTATTCGGAGTTTCTATAGGCCCTTATTGGTGTTTTCTCCTCTGGGTCAGTGATTTACTTTTGTACTCCCTGCATCCCATAATGTAAGACACTTTTTGATAGTACACTAGTGTAAATAAACATCTTACATTATGGGGTGAAGGGAGTAGATCGCAGTCGTCGGACTACAAGCGCTCCCGAGTTCTAGAAAGATTTTGCCGCCGAGTCGGAGGCCCAGAGGCGGCATCGAGCTATGTTGATGGCGTGTCACCGGTGGATACGGGAGGAAGAAGACTTCAGCACACTCAAATATTTGAATGTAATGTTATATTTATGTATGGGTATGTTTGTAAGGATCTGTGATACTATTTTTTCAGACAACAAGGATCTGTGATACTATTTGTGATCTATCAGGTGTAAAGGTGTGTTGGCAGCATACAAGACTTGTGAACAAAATTTGCAGTATGAATCACGCAATGAACAAGTCAGCTTTAGCAAACACGAGAGTTCTCATTCAATCTAGCAAATGCGTTTACATTATCATTTTCAGTACAAGATATATTGTGAGTTCTAGCCTAGGCAGCCAATGCATATTCTGCTCCGTTGCTCTCTCTCCCAAGTTTCTGAAAAAACAAAGCCAGAGAAAAGACATTCCCTTTTTCTGAATTTTGCATTCCAAACAACATGAACTGCTGCTGCAATCAACAAGAGGAGCTCATCACTTCATCTAAACAATAGCTACGTTGACGTGCTCATCTATTGAACGACGGGGTTGTGGTCGCGGCCGTCGTCGTCGTCGGGAAGTGGTGGTCGCGCCTTCATTCAGAGTTTGGTGGTCGCCCATACTGTCGCCCATCAAGATGAATCACTGTGCCAGGCTGCTGATGTGACGGCCATGGACATGGATCCCAGTCCGAGGCTGCAGTTACGACGGCCATCCACACGGCATGCTATCGGCCCCGTCGTAGTAACCACTAACCACCTGTGTAGATTCGCATCCGGTCGTGGATGGCAATGGGATTGGAGGGACCAAGAGGCCGTGGCCGCCGGTGGGAAGAGAGAGGATTTGGGAGTAATCGGCTGGGAACTTTCTTGGAATAATTGCACATTTTGTAGCAGTGAATTCATATATGGATGTATGAGTTAGTCTTTAATTAATCCTTTTGTAGCTCACATAATAAAATATTTTCTAACGAAATTGTATAGACGAGACATAACCACATGTAGAAAAGAACATTTTTCAGAATATGTTGCTACTTCTGAATATATATTTTTTGATTTTTTTTTCAAAATTCCGGACTCGCTCGCCTAATCTGTATTTAGGTCCGTGTGAGACTAGGCCAACTCCATGTGAATGTGCTGCTTCGCCCATGATGAAAACTTATCAATCATCATTAAGTAGGTACAGAGTACATGGCATATGTGGTAAGCCGTCTTAGAAAGAATTTAATGTTGGTACAGTAATACAGGTTGCAGGTAAGGTATGACGAGCAATTAACAACCAAGTAAAGCCATTCATGGAACTCGCGCTCCTTCCATCCCTATATATATCGCACATACGGAGACGGGAGCCAATGCAATTTACAACCAAGTATATAGCCAATCATGGAAGCAACAATAGTGAACGTAGCCACTCCGCCAAGCCGTCTGCTCTCTGTCCGTGTGTCGCCAGAGACGGAATCTGCTGACAATTCCACGGCGGAGGACCCCATGAGCCCTACCGGAAGAGTCTTCGAGGAGATGGGCGTCTATATCGTCGTCGTGATGGGGCTTTGCACGCCGGTGAACCTGCCCGTCTTCCGCGCAGGCATCGAAACAGAACTGGTTACCCGGTTCCCGCGCTTCCGCAGCATTCAAGTAATTTTAAGAACTTCGTTTGTTTCATTTTTATACATGTGCCTGATATCATATAGGCCAGAGTACGTTTGGTTGGAATTTTGTTTTGTTTATTTTTGAATTGTTTAAACCAACTTGGTTGGAGTTGACACCTAATGGCATCTCCAATAGTTTGTGGGTTGACTTGTATAAAAAAATTCAGATATCCATATTATATACCAACAATATTACATACTATGCGGCGATGTCATTGATATGGTTGTATGTTTTATTCTTCCCATTTTGACCTCGACCTCAAATGTCCAATACTTTATTAACACGTGGATGCCCAGGTGACGGATGGGTCCAAGGATGGAAAGCCGCGCTGGGTGCAAACGGTGGTAAATGTGGACGACCACATCATCATCCCGAGGCTAGATCTTGCCGCCGTGGACTCTAACCCAGAAAAGGCCATGGAGGATTACGTGGCGTCTCTATCCCTGCTCCCGATGGACAGGCGCCGTCCTCTCTGGGAGTTCCACTTTCTTGACTTCCCGACTTCGGAGGCGGCCTCCACGACGGTGCTCCGCCTGCACCACTCCATCGGCGACGGCATGTCGATCATGACTCTCCTCATGGCGTCGTCGCGCAGCACGGCCGACCCGGCGAGAATGCCAGCCATGCCGCCGCCATCCAAACGCACCGGCGCCATCTATCAGCGGTGTCCACAGCCTCCGCGGCTTTTGTCAGGCGATTATCTTGCGTGGCTTTGGTCGTACTTTGTGCTAGCATGGCACACGCTGGTGGACATGGTGTTGCTTGCTGCGACCGTATTGTTCTTGAGAGATCCAAGCACGATGTTCACGCTTGTGCCAAACCCAGATGGCGGCCAGCCTCGCCGCTGCAAGCGCTTGGTGCACCAGAGCCTTAGGGTCGACGATGTCAAGCTCATCAAGACTGTCATGAACTGCGTAACTAAACCCATTTAAACTTTCTAATGATCAACTAAATACTGCTGAAAACAGACTTCTTGATTTGACTCAATGACACTTTTGTCTTTTTCGTTTTTGCAGACTATGAATGACGTGCTAGTTGGTGTGACTTCAGCAGCTCTTTCACGGTACTACTTCAGGAAATCCTGTAAGTGACATGCCTGACAATGACTATGAATGTGTACTCTGTGGACATGTAATCTAGGCATATTGCTTTCTTGTCTTCGATATTAGGTGACATCAACAATAAGAGAATCTGCTTGCGATCAATCCTCCCTGTCAACACAAGGCCAGTCTCCAGCCGACAAGTAAGAACTTTCCTTTAACAAATATGAAAGAAATATAAATTAAATGACACACAAACATTATAACATGCCCTTTTTTTTGTAGAAATAAAAATTAATTTAGTTTTTTTCTTTGCAACTATGAACAGACATATGTTACCAAGGTAGAGACCGGGAATCGAATTAGCAACATCATCTGTCCATTTTATATAGCCTTGCACAATGATCCCCTTGAGTATGTTCGCACCGCAAAAAGGTCTATGCATAGGAAAAAGAGCTCTTTAGAGGTGATGTTCACACAAATGACTGTTGATTTCTTGGTGAAATACTTTGGTGCAAAGGTATATATATTTTCTGCTCTTTTTTTTTACTTTATATGTCCTCTCCAGGATTGCATTGCACAAATGCTAAATAAGAGCATTGTGTCTATTTATTCATGTTTATAATTATGTTGTAACTTGTCAATGAACGCAGGCAGGAGCTTTCATCTTCCGCTGCTTTGTCACACGTACAACCGCAATCTTATCAAATGTCGTAGGACCAGCTGAGCATATAACGTTATTTGGGCACCCAATTGCCTTCATGGCAATTAGCGTCTACGGTTTACCACAAGTAAGTCACCTACGTTCTTAAATCCAAGACAAATATCATTTGGTTTTGAAAAAGTTCATCACAGGCCACTACATAATCCATGGTATAAAGATGTGTCGCTCCCATTTAGTAACTTCTGACCAATATACTTCTTTGCCATAAATCTCCACACACACACACACACACACACACACACACACACACACACACACACACACACACACACACACACTACTGAGCTAAATCTAGTATATTTTTATTTTTGGAACAAGTCATTGTTTTTGGAGTGAGGCAGTTTGGCTCCAAGCACCATAGTGCTCGATATTAAAAAAAATAGATTTATATGTTAATTTTTGTATGGATACATACAGATGTTATCTATTTATCCATAAAATTTCATTAAATAATAATTTAATTTGTGGGTCACACAAAAGAATAAAATGTGGCTAAAATGAAAGAAAATGTAAATCCATATTGATCCTTGTATTTGTATTTTATGTGTACCCCACGTACGGAAGGATATATTGATGAAAATCCATACCCTCGTACTACACAGCTATAGGTGCATGTACAATTTTTTTGAATTTTTTGTGGTATGAAAAGAATGTTTTCGTTTGTTTCAAAAAAGTTGTACAGTCCAGGCTCCATTTTGACTTTTTGTTGTTTTTGTCTCTACTGTTGCTTTCGTTTTCTGCAGACAAGTCAGTGTTGTTGCCAAAGTTAATTGGTTGTGTTTGCTTGTTGGCGTATGCGGCCCTCAAACTCTCAATGCCTCCCCGGTGTTTATAGCATCCATGTAATGAGTGCACACAAGTGTGTTTATTGTAAGGTCTAGTTCTTTTGGCCGATTCTCCTAGAATCGTTAGAATCGGACTGCCCCCCAGCTTCTCCTAGAATCTTGAACCCATTGTTTTTACAATCCTAGCTAGTTAAACCGGTAGGATTGTCAAACGGGTCAACTATTGAACCTTCACTAAGAAAAAAGAAGACATAGTAAGCCCCAACTCTGTGCATACTTTCTATGTTTTCTTAGAACTATCATCAGGGGACGGAGAGGCTTCCCACATAATTTGTATTTCAAAATATAATTTTACAAAGTCACATTGTCTGTGAGGAGAGGTAATCATGACATATTCCGACGTGAACATTATATCCCGGGATTTAAAGCCTTTGTGACCAAACCATCTGGTAGCTACGTTAAGATTTATGTTGCAAATCCCTTCCGAAGATCGAGCATCCTAGCTAGATCATGGACAAGGAGGTGGATAAAGAACAAAAACATATCATTGAACTGAGTTCAGGAAAAAGTCGTTGAACTGTTTGAAGATGGGACGGATACTAATTGCTCTACAGAAATGGTAACAACCCGCAACGGAGATCTAAGAGATTCAAGCTCATAGGCAGCAGCCAGTTAGTCTATTGTGAGCCAAGTTTGATCCCTTCTTGTAAAACCTGCGAAACCAGGGGAATTTTGGGTGGAGGTGTTGAGTCAAAAGTGTTGGTAATGCAGAGTAAACCTTACCTTTATTTTGAGAGAGAGAGAGAGAGAGAGAGAGAGAGAGAGAGAGAGAGAGAGAGAGAGAGAGAGAGAGAGAGAGAGAGATGCATCAGATCCGAACTGATGTTCGATACATTCCCAGGGAGCTTAACAGGGAAGCGCATGCCAATGCAGCCAATGCATACTTTGTAGTTTGTAATAGCAAATCTCATGCAGCTGATCACTGTCCTATGCTTCATAAGCTAGGAAATCTCGATTTGGAACACTGTAAAATCTCATATGTAACTTGTGCTTGAATCAATTAAAAACAAAATTCATGCAAAAGTATGAATGGCCCTGTACTCTATGAAAAGATAAGTGGTAGTGTTAAAGAATTTGAAAATCGACTCTCTAAATTAGTAAATCTAATGCATTACGTATTTAATTGTCTGAATTTCCTGTGCAGGCTCTCACCATGCACTACCTAAATTATGGCAGCACTATCAAGGTCATTCTAGCAGTTGACGACGAACAATTTCCAGATTGTCATCAACTTTTAAATGACTTTGCCGAGTCCATCAAGCTTGTTAGGGATGCGGCTAGCCTCAAGACATTAACAACATCGATCCAGAATGACTGAATAACAAATAATTGGATAGATATACCATGTCAAGGTCACATACATATGTGATTAATAAAAGCAAATGCATCTCTATTCACATGTAATATTATTTTTTTGAGACGTATTCACATGTAATATGTGTGCACTATTGATTCTATGAGCATTTGTTCTTGTACTTTAATGTGTTGTTTATGTCGATCACTATAAGATTTGCATTCAATTCGTTATAACATTTGGCTTGCCATGCATAGATGTTAAAAAACTGGACCACCACATGCACACACTAAGGCTCGCAAGAGGGGCGGCCCCTCCTTCTGGTAGTTGGCGCGGAAGCCGTGGAAGAAGTTCGGGCCGGTGACAGGTCGTCGCCAGCGCTTGCACACTGCAAAAGTGCAGAAGATGGAGGACGGCTGCGGCAGGAGACAACGGAGGATCTCTTAGAGCATATCTTCGTTGTCCATCGGAGAGGCAGGAACCTCCAGTGAGGTGGCGTGGTAGCAGCAATGACGGATCATCGCAGCTCGCTCCTCGCTCGAATGGGTTTGAGGATGGATGCGTCGTGGGTAGTCTATCTTCCTCGACTGTGGCATGGATTACTGAATGGAGCCGCGTCATTGCGGCTCCATCTTCAATGCAGGGCCGACAAGACCTAGCTATTATCTAGAGGAAGAAGGAACACAGGACACGACCGGAGGGAGGGGTCTATTTCTTTTTTTTTAGGGTTGTTCCTTCTTTGTTCTAGGTGCTCCTATTTAGCACGTGACACTTGCGAACGAGCCAGCACGCACCCATCGCCTCCCGCATGGCCTATTGGGCCGACCCAGGAGGGGGCAGGATGCCCCTGCTTTTTTATTTCTTTTTTGCTTTCTTGTTTAATAAGGGTTAAAAAATATCCAAATTTCAAAAACAAAGTGAATTTTGGAAAATGTTTCAGAAATCATAAAATGTTCGTGGGTTCAAAAACTGTTCGCACTTAGAAAAAAAGTTAGTGAATTTGAAACAAAAATTCGCAAATTCAATAGATGTTCAAGATTTTTTGGAAAAAAGTTCAAAAATTTCAAAAATGATCGTGAAGTACAAAACTTTATTGATTAAAAAAATGTCCGTCAAACAAAGAAAGTTCATCGATTAAAAAAATGTTTGTCGATACAAAAAATGTTCGTCAATTCAAAAAAATGCGTATGGAATCGAAAAAATGTTCGCGAATTAAAATAATGTCCGCTGATTCAAAAAAATCTTCATTAGTTCAAATAATCTTCACTGATTCTATGTTGATGAATTCAACAATGTTCACCGATTAAAAAAATGTTTGCCAATTCAAAAGAATGTTCAAGATTTCAAAAACTAATGTTCACAGAACTTAATAAAATGTTCATGACTTTTGAAAATGTTCACGGTTTCCTAAAAATATTCTTAAATTGAAAAAATGTTAGCGATCGCATTTTATTTTTGCTATTATGAAAAGGATGTTCACAAAAATGAAAAGGAAAAATATAAGAAGAAAGAAAAAACAAAATAAAATGTAAAAAACGAACTTGAAAATAAAAAGGAAAAACGAGAATTTGCAAGAAATGGAAAAATAAGAATAAAAAGGGAAAAACAAGAAATATTGGGAAAAGGCCAATATTGTGGACAGGCGCGCTGGGGGTGAAATTCGCTGGATCACTAGACAGCGAGCAACCTAGGCGCTGAATAGGAACGTCCCTTTCTTCTGTGCTGCTTGAGGAGGGTTGGTTTGCTCGTGGCATTAATTGGGCCCTGACCGCCTGAGGAAGTAAAGTGGTAGTGGGCCCCCGTACATTGTTGCTTGGTCCTGTGTCTGCTGCTACGAAGTTTCAGTTTCGTCAGACTATGGCCTTCTTGCTGCCATTTAGTGGAAGAATGTTGTTTGGCGAGGCGGTGCTGAATTTTGAACAGCAAAACTGAAGGTTATCTGGAGTGCAGATGGACAAGGAGAACCACTGAAGAACCCCTTATCTCTAGTCCTCTCTGCTATAGTTGAAACGAACCCAGTTGAATCTGCAAGGAAGTCAACAACAACAACAAAATCAGTATTACTTCCCTGCTTTTGCGGAGCTAGGAGCATTCTGAAACATGCTTTTGTTTGAGCTACAAGCCTACAAAACACTAGCTAGTAACAGATTTGTGCTACACAAATAAATCTGAACAAAGGAGTAAACCTGAGTTCCTCACTACGTCTGCCAGGACCATAAAGCCCTCTACAAACCACATGAAAACAGGCGGATGTAGCTCATCGATCCAGGCTTGAATTCCAGCAAACCAGCAACACATTCAAACATTTAGAAGTGTATTCTCCAATCATGCCAATATATATACACCACTTCACGAGCGTATGTTGGGAACCAGATCTCAGAGTATGACAGAGAGCAAAGCATATGCTTCTAGTATAAAAAATGCATATATTTTAGGTCCGTTTATTGTGGGTTAGATCAGGCAGTAGTACTGATCAACATCCCATATCTCATTCTTTAGTTGACCACCTCCTAGTATATACTACACTGATAATAGATAGCAGATTTCTTCAGGTCGTCAGAACAGAATCAGATTCAACAAAGCCTACCAAAGTTGAAGCCTCCGGGTCGCTCACCACAAATACGTAGCAAGATTACAGAAAATTACAGCCAAACAATGCAACCTCCTGGCACATGTCTTCTTGCAATTACAAGTACGAGTGTAGACATGCCGCCGTCCAGACCCGCATCTTCAGCAGAAAACAGCTGCTGCGAGAATGACGACTCCTCTGGCTCATATGAACCACAACAAAGTACTCCCACTGAACCTTATTCCCAGGGTAAGAAAGCCACGCCTGTTCCATTCAAACTTCTACATCACTAATTCCAGTCATGTTAACAACGATATCACTTCTTTACCGACATCGACACCGTGCTGATGAGGGTTCGTTCTAGTCGAAGGGGTGCGCATTTGATTGGATCTAACTCTCTGCCATGCAACGATCTATAATTTGTAAAAAGAAATGTAAAAATCTAGAACAACTTCCTGGCATTCCCAAGAGCTGCCAAGCACATGCTACATATATAACCAGAGCTGACGAGTGATGCCTTTCTTTTCAAACCAAAGCTGAGCAGACACAAACATACAAATACTTGTGGCAGATACTCTCCTGGCTGAAGAGAAGAGCTGCCAAGCACACGCATTGGAAAAGGCAAGACAGGATGAGATCCGACTTGAAATAATACTAGAATAATTAAGCTAAAATTCATGGATTACCTAATCAAAACATCTTGCTACATTACATACATGGCTAGGCTAAGGCACGACAAATTTTTGCAGATAATAACATATAAACACCACTGACCACGAGGGTTTGCGACGCGATAAACTCGGTGACAACTAACAACTGCAGCAGCCCTTTCTTTACTTGGGGAAAACAAAAGCGTCAAGTTGTTAGTAACCTGATGCAGATACCGAGAAAACCTAGTAGTAGCACCTAGGAGTATGTAACAGCGTATGAACACGTGCGTACAAACTCATGATCAACTCACCAACATAAAGTACAGCTATATCATATCTCCTCAAAAAAGGAAGTCATTTCATATTGCTGGCTACATATGACAACAAAATAAATTCTTCAGCCTTTCCACACATATTTCTTAGGTGATGGAGTTAAATGAGGTGACTGATGTTTGTAATAGCAAAATGGGCTAGTAATATATTGCTTTCAACTTATGGATCAAGAAACAGCAAAACCAAGGGAGAACTCTGGGCATACAACATGTGAATCATCTGCATATCGTTTATGATCTAACATGAGTCCTTTTTTTTACTTAGCCTCACCACCATTTTAATTGTTATTAGCATATGCGGATCCCTATAGCCAAATGGACAATATTTTCAGGGTGCATGCTACCTACATTGACCGCCATACATATTATCCAAAGACAAGATCAAACAGTACAAATCTCACAAACTATATTTAGAAGATCTTACCAGTTGAAATGTTTCAGCATATTAGCACATCAAACCAGGCAGTCACCCTAACATTTCAGCTCCATTAGTTCCACTGGTAATGGTTGTGACTAGAAGCAAAAGAACTCCGGCAATTAAAAACAGTTTCACAATAAAGACAAATGGATAAGAGAAGGCAACATGAGAGAGTTACAAAGATGAGCTGACAAATATTACTTGAGCAAAATAATTCACTTATATAACTTATTTCTACAGATGCCATATTAGTCACTCTTGATAGTAGCAATAGATAAAACAAAACAACATATGTTAAAAAATGCAAGGAATATTCATACAAACAGTATACTTAGCTACCTCATAATGGAGAATCTAGCTTGTAAGAAAAGAAAACATGGCCTATAAATTTTCTCATGTGAACTCCTTACTCGTAATGTCAACCAGAGAAAATTATGCCAAAACAACAACTCTAGGAACAAAAGTGTTATTGGGTATTCTGCTTTAACTAAAAGGATCCCAAGAGAAGAAATGCAATTTATTTCTATGTGCTATATGAATGAACAAATGAGAAAATCTAAATTATTTCAAAAAGTATGAATTCAACAGAATTTTTTTATGGAGTGAAATGAAAAGAAGATCTTAACAAATAATAGTAATAATAATAGGTAAAGAATATAACTAGCCTGGGCACTCAAACTTGTCAGCTAAGTTAATCATTCGACCTTTGATTTTGCTATCTTGCAATAGAAAAGACAAGCACATTGAAACGTAACACATAATGAAGTAACACGACGATAAACTCGTCCATCTAGCAAAGGTGCAATTACTAAATAAATTCTATCATAGGAAATGGCTTACTAAGTGCAAGTTGTATGTGGACGTTTCAGAATTACAATAACTGTATGTGAGAAAACATGTACAGAACATAATTAGATTGGGTTACTCCTAAGATATAAAGACCAAAGATGAGCAATTAATTACCTAGTGGTTGTGAACTCTGTGAAAGTATAGCAGTAATATTTAGAACTGTTCCATGAAGTTTCCTGGCTTGCATTGACTTGGGCTGAACCATATATATACCGTCGTGCCTAGCTAAAAAGATTACATCCTTATCCTGATCATACCCCACCACTTTGAGCCATTCATTCCTTGTCACAGTATGAGGAGTGATCTTAAGAAGTTTACGCAACGAAACGGTCTTCCCTTTCAACCATATAGCAACACCCCGACAATCGAGCTTCCTCTGCCACAGTTGAAGCTTAAGTTGAGACACGCGGCAAGACCAACAACACCATCCTCTGCGTCAATGATATGAAAGTGTTTGGAATCATATATATCCGTACCGCGAGGCCCCTTGATCACGGTAAGTTTCTGCGTGCCCAAATCAAACTCAAGTATGGCCTCGCCCGTATGCATAGCCGACCAGTAAAGGGCATTACCTACAAGGGTGATAGGACAAGGAGCAAAAAGAGTATGAATTAAAGCCCCTGTTGAGATGGAACTGCCCCATGTGTTAGTCTCCGAGGAGTAAACTCGGGCGGTGAGTAGTCGATAATCCGGTGTGTAGTACATGGACACGAAGACGAGCTTGGTGTGGAGTGGCAGGCACCATGCACATGGTTCTGGTCACTGGCAGAGCACAACACTGACGCATTGACGTAGCCTTTGTTGAAATCGGGCAGAATAGACACGCGGTGCTTGTTGTTGGTGATAGGATCACACGCAATGAGTTCTTCGAGCACCCAGTCATGGAGGAGGACGCGGCCATGGCGGCAATCGAGCATCTCGGAGTTGCTATAACTAAATAGTTCATCCCACTAGTTCTATTATCTTAACATGCACACATGACACTCATCAAAGGCCAACCACAACATGCGTGGTAATTTTTATCATTATTAGTTGATCCCCACTAATTCTATTTATTTCAACATACACAAATGTCAGCTCATCAAAGGCCCATCCAACATGCATGAGAAAAAAAATCAATATATTATACCACCTATGTTTCATACATATCTAAATGGTTCATCTTTTATGTTAACATGTACACATCCACATCATGAAAGGCCCACGAGACTTATTATTCATTATTAGTTAATCCTCACTAATTCTATTATTTCAACTTCTATTACTTTAACAAGCACATGTAAGTCGTGCACATATAATCAAGGACTGATGCACATGTAAGTCAAGCACATGTAATCAAGGAGTTATGGTGAATGAGACATGGGACAGCATATGATAGCTAGCCCAATCAACAAGGCCTCGAGCTGCTTCCAGGCAGCTGCCAACCACCGTCAGCTTCAGCAATCAGCATGCCGCCAACCCAAAGGTACTTCTTGCAAGGCGATATTCACTGTACACCACTGCTGCTGACTCAAGATTCCGGATCTAAAGTGTTGCCACAAAGCATACGGCAGATCGGTAATGAACAAAGATGTGCAATCTGGGATTAAATACTCAGTCTACCACTGTGTTATATGGTCTAATTATATTAGAAGTCTAGAAGTATGTTATTTTTTCTTTTCGAAATGGACACAGAAGAGTTGCCTCATTCCGTAACTAAAGACATTAACAAGCAGGAAAAAAAAGGCTCTAAGATACACAAGGGAAAAAATGTCTACTCTCCAAAGATGATATTTTGTCAAAAAGCATGTTTTGTACGACGACACTTACACAAGATCTGATCGCATTTTCTATTGTGTTTACCTATTTCCTACAGCCAAAATCATCAAACCATGCATTATAAAGATGTAATTCCTGTTTTTATTCTTGAAGACGAACATATATAATTTTGAAAGGGACTAACAAGCAGACAAGTCGACAAGAATGTTAGGCTGTTTTATGCTGGCCGTTGAATGATTCAACAGACAGATCATGTCCCTGTCTGCCATCCCCTACCACTCTTCCACTCTGTCAGCTGTCAGTTTGTCACAGCCACAGGAGCCCTATCTCAAGTTTGCAATTGTGAGGCCGGTTCGAGTTAACGGGTGCACAGAAATCATAACACAAATGGCAGTGGTGAGTACCTCTTCGGCTTCCTCCTGCCTCTCCTCCTCCCCGTTGCCACCGTGTGGCCAGCCGCTATTCCGGTTGGAAGTGGCGTGAAGCTCGATCAGGTCGAGAAGGTGCCCTCCATTCGTGTGAACCTCAGTCAGGGCGAGAAGGTGCCCATTTGTGCCATGATCAATCAAACAATATCGCCTACAGCTGAAAGTCCACTGCCTGCACCCCCGGCTAAGGTAACACCTACGACCCCCACCCCCGGCCATCCGCTGACCTTGAAATTTTCTCTATACTCAAGATACATCGTCACATGATTCATGTCAAACTTGGCATCTTTCAAGGTCCGTTTGATATATTTAAGCCATTAAATGTGTTCCCAGTCACTTAAAAATATAACTCGAATTTGAAGCGCATGAAAAAGTCCGCAATGATTTGAAAAATACCATTTGTTTTCTTGAGTCTATATGTCGGCCTTATCCAAGAAAACTAGGGCAATTCGAAACAAACGGGGGCAAGACTCGACCACGAACATGGATTTTATTGGTTCAATAATTTTAAAATGCAAAAGAATGTCTGGAAAACATAAAACAAGCATGGTGTCATCATATGATCCCTAGAAGCTATAATAAACAATATAGAAAAATAACCATTTGGTGTCGAAAAATAATGGCAAAAACTAATATACCAAATATTTCTCTGAAGGCCTTGCCAAGAGTCTGTATAAAAACACTCGTCAAAGACGGAAAGCACAATCCATATGATTTCCTCTTATTGGCCAAGACATTAATTGATGGATTGATGACGTGGCAAGCCCAATCACCGCACATCTTCATCTCCTTTCTCTGCGCATATGCACGTCTCCACCTCCCCGCACGTCTCATCTCTATCTTTGGCTCTTTGCATCATCTACAGCTGGACCTAACTAATCCAACCCTCTAAACGTCTACCGACGCGATCAGGCGCTTCTACGGACAGTGATCGGTCACCCCTCAATACTCACTTTCACAATCGAGTATCGCTTTCACAAATCATCAAATCCATACAATCATATGCAAAGTAAACTAAAGTCAGGTAAAATATATTTTGATCCCACACGTAGCGTCCGGCTATTTCATCATACATCCCATTAGATTACCAAAAATTGGCATGCTCTACATCACATATATGCCATCGAACCATCAAATATTGGCATGTTCTACATACTAAAGCTATGGCAAAAGTTCAGCAACAGCTGCCCTTACCCTTGCCGTCTTTGTCTCGGAAGTAGCAGTCGAAGATGCAAAATGGATCGAGTCGGGTCTGCTCATCGCCGGAGTGGTTCGACCTGTCACTGGCTTCCACCTTCTTCGCTTGGGGGGCAGTCTGACCATGACATGGACGGCCCAATTTTTCTTTGTTGCGAGGGCACGCGCCGTCCTCCTTTGTCACTTCGCGACGATACTGGCACGGAGTGGTTCCTCGTCCAGGGCGGCGCGCGACTCCTCCTCCCGCGTCCTCTGCCTCGAGGGCTATCGTTGCTTCATGCGCCCTCTGCCTCTCACGGCAGGCACGCCACACGTCTGCAGGGGAAGGGCCGTGACGCATGCCGGTGTTGGCCTCTGTCTCGGAGCCCGACACTGTAGGGACCATGCGCAACAGAAGGTATTATGATGTCACCTCGGAGTTGCGCTGCAAACCGGTGGTCGCCGGTCTGGCAAGGCAGCGGTCATGCGCAAGTGCTATTTGGGCGGACGCAATGGATTCCTGTCGGATCGACTCCGACCGTGATCGGTCGCACTCCACTCGAGAGCGGCAGAGAGCCATACGGAGGGCCATCTCCTCCTCATCTCTACTTGGGACGCGGTCCCAGTCGATGGATCGGGAGATCTCAGAGTCGAATCAGCCGCCCGCCATGCCGGAGAAGGTCGTTGAAAAGGTGGTTGGGGGCGAAGTGGAGTGGAGTGGCTAGAGTTTTGTCCTAGATGCGGACAGGGACAAATATATGTGGGGTCATGGTGGGCCAGCGTTGGCCGGATCCAACGTGAGGGGTGCACCCAGGGGCATCAGAGCCTCCCCATATCTGCCCTAGATATGGATTGGATATGAGGGGTGCCGGTCAGCCCGGACATATAATGTAGTCCATCCGAATATGAGAGGTTGGGTCACAACTTTTTGACCACTCACTGACCGAGCTGTCCACCTGGACGTATAGGGGTATAGGGTGCGTTTTAGGTGGTCTAGTTCGCTCCCCTGATTTCCTTCCCCAAATCTCTTCCTCGATCTCACCCTGCCACCAACAACCATAGGCTGCCGCCCTGTAGCCCATCCTGGATCCGCACTACGCCCAGGCATACATGAACGATGGGTACAACCGGAGCTCTAGCGGCTACCAGCCACTGGCACAGTGTGGACGGCAGCGTGCTGCACGCGTGCAACAGGCATGGTGGGGGCTTGCGCAGCCTGCGATACAGCGATGTGCAACCTGTGGACGGCCATGGCTACTTCTTCACATGGTGGAGATCGAGCCAGACTACGGACACAGCCATCTTCTCCCTAAAAATATTGGTGGCGACGGAGAAAGTCGTTGGCTCGTCGTTGGTGAAGCTCCTCGGGTGGTCCATGAGGCGGAGGGGACGTTTGCTGCGCGTGCGCGCTCCAGGGCGTCACATTTTTTGTCGTGGTTTATTCGGTATTTAAAATTATTTTAGGACATGTACAACGGTGCTGTTTTAAGAGTGTCACGTAGAATAAATGATAAGGTGGAGGAGAAAGAACTCTTAAGAAAAGGCTTGTCTTCTCTTTTACTTAAAAAAAACAAGAGATGGTCTCTTAGCACAATATGTTTCACTATGTTTTTAAAAATGTCTAATTATTGAAGATAAATCTAAGAGATGACCCATTATAGTCGAAAAAACCGCCTTGGCAGTTTACCGAAAAAGGCTTTCGCCCCGTTTTATATATAAAGCAAAGATCAGCAACAACCTGGTACAACGCACGCCACCAAAACACACGCACACACCCAAGGCAGGATATATAGGCGCTGAGCGCAGCAACATCACCCCTAGCACTACAAGAGCCACCGAGGATCTCAACCGTGAACACGCCACCGCGAAGAGAAGAAGCTACATACGACGCATCGTGGGCTCCAAGGCGGTGCCTTCAGGAAGGTTATGACACCGAAGCGCCGCCACCGCCCGACCCAAGGATCAGAGTTTCCCCCGGAGCAACACAACGGGCAAAGAGAGCCGCGGCAACGCATTCAAGAAGGGAACGAGCTTCGCCGCCGCCGGTCTGTCCGAAGATAGAGCAGGTTTTCACCCCGGCCGATATTCACCGCCACCAAACACCACACCCTGGCTACCACGCCGCCTACACGGCCATGGCCACCAGGCAGCACCAAGCCACGGGTTTGCCCAGGAGCACCACGACACCACCACCAGGGTCGCCGCCCCGGCATCCAGGACCTTGACGCCACCTCACCCGCCATCCACCGCTACCTCAACCAAAGAGACGAGTGAAAAGGAACCGCCTTTTGCACCCCTGAGCTGTCCCCAACGTTGACACCCAATAGGTCGGCCAAAACTGGCTACCATCGACCCGTCCTGCCGCCGGGCGCGAGACGAGCTCGGTCCTGCCGCCGGGCGCGAGACAAGTCAGGTCTTGCTGCCGGGCGCGAGATCAGTTTGGTCCAGCTGTGGGGCGCGAGATGAGACCGGTCCAGTTGCCGGGCGCGGGACGAGCTCTGACCTATAGTCGGGCGCGAGACGGCGATGGACGCCGTTGGGAGAGGGCCAACCCTCCGATCAAGGTAGCGCTCGAACGACGGGGAGAGGAATCGAAGGTCAACAAGGACGCTCACCGACAGGCAGACGCCGAAGAGGTCCAGCCGCCGCCGTGAAACGACCCAGACCACCGCCATGGGCCACCACCACGCCGTGGCAGCCCACATCCATGTTGGGACCCCGAGGGGCAGTGCCGAGCCAGCGCCACCACCCTCGCCGCCAACGGCCGCCGCACGCAAGGTCGGCCGAAGCCCACACCGCCGCCAACGCCACCACCAGCACGAACCACCACCACCACCACCACGGCGCCGCCGCCACCACCAACCACGGCAGGGCGGCCGCCCGCGGGCCGCTGACCCCGTCCCGCGCTGCCAGCCGGGATCCCAGCGCCAGATCTGGCCAGCACGCATCCACCCGCCGCCGACCACCACAGCGCGCAGCCGCTCGAGACTGCCCGCACGCAGTCCTCCACGCCACCGCCACGACATTCAGCGCCGCCGCCTGCCGCCGCCGCGCCCCGCACAGCGCCGTGCCCTGGCCGAGCCAGATCGACCCGCGTCGACCTCACCAGGCGAGGAGGAGAAGGCTCCCCGCCGCCGCCCACGCTAGGCAGGCTTCGCCCGCCGGCGCGCCCGGGCGACATCGAGGGAAGAGGAGGAGGAGAGGGGGCGAGGGCCGGCGGCGGTGAGAAGCCTCCTCTTGCAGGCCCAGTCCCCACGCCAAGTACTTCCGACGACAGAGATATGACCAACGACGAACGACGATGAACTAACGAAGTTTGCTGACAGTCTTGGTTTCTGCCCCAAGTGGCCGAAGCAATACAAAGCTAGCGCTATACGGTGAGACGCGCACGTACAACACCTTATAGCTTGCGCCCTCGATCGATTATCCAAGCACGTACACAAAACCCTTTGCTTTGGGCTGGAACTCACATACGCACCGGACGCTAGATCGATTGATAGCCAAAAGGCTCGTCTCGAGCCTTGTCTTTCTTTATTGCTTTTTACAATGTGTTAGATTACAAGGGCCAGGTACATGTATATCTACTAGTCTAGACTAGCTAGCTACATGACCAGGTCGGTCAGGAAAACTAATCCTAGTTGGACTAGGAATCCTACAAGACCACGTACACCTGCCGTGTACTATTTGTCCCGCGGGAGCGCCAGAGGAGGGTTAGGTTCCGGTAGCCTTTGTTTACTGCCGTCACTGTTCCACCGCCTTGGCAGTTAACAAGGCCTCCAGCAGCTACCAACCGTTCAGCATGCCCACAACCCAAAGGTATTTGTTGCAAAGTGATGTTCACTCTACATCACTGCTAACTCAAGATTCCGGATCTAAGTGTTGCCACAAACCATGCGGCAGATAGGTAATGAACAAAGATGTGCAATCCGGGCAAAACTACCAAGTCTACCACTATGTTATATGGCATAACTATATTAGAAGTCTAGAAGTAAGCTTTTTTTTTCGAAATGGACACAAAACTCATTTCGTAACTAAAGAGTTGAGATACATTAACAAGGAACAGTATACATATCTATTAATACACTATGCTATCTAATGTTTAAGGCCTCATAGTCAATTGAGCTCTTCAATCTGAACTTGGTTCGCCTGATTTTGACAGGGCAAACAATTTCTCAAGGAGCTCCCTCATTCAATGCTTTTAATTCACCATGCTTCTTTTTTTTCGAAAAGGAGGATGACCCCTGGCCTCTGCATCTGGGAGATTCATACGGCCATTTTATTGATTATTCTTGAGGACCTTACAAAGTATAACAACAATATGCCTGAATTCGCCATCATGGCAGCATCTGCCACTACTCCTATCCAAATGATGAAGGGGTGCAAGCTGGGCCACATACCCATACCTCTCACCTAAGCCTAACATCAAAAGCCCGGGGCCCCGACCGAGCCATCTGCCGGGTCCGGGGCTCAAACCGGTTTGACGCACTCACATGCGTCGTCGCCGCCATCTTCCACTGGTCCATCTTCAGAGCAGATTGAGGTGACAACCTTGGCAGGTCCTCCGCCATCGATGCCACCACGACGCCAAACGATGACCTCCACCTACGCGAGCCTTGGCAGGTCCTCCACCATTGACGCCACCATGACGCCAGCCGACGACCTCCACCTACGCGAGTCCATCTCCAAGCAACGGACGTAAATCCATGCTAGGAAAGGGCCGCAACACCGCCGTCGCCCACCAACCACAAGAGCCACCCAACCCCAAGGTTCCCAAAGCGGCGCCTTCAAGAAGGAAACGGCGCCGTGAGCACCGCCGCCGTCCAACAGAGTTAGGGCTTTCGCCCGGGAGACCTAGGGGAAGGTGAAGTGAGGAGATCAGTCCATACCGACGCCTCCAAGGAGGGAAACGGCGCCCTCAGGCGTCACCGTCTGCGCAATCGGTCATGGTCGGCCAGGAATTTACACCGAACTAGATCTTCACCACCAGCAACACCTCCTGTACAGAATTGATGACCAAGAGGAAGCGCGAACTGACCAGGCTGGCCCGCACGCCGAACAGGGGAGGGAGGGAGGCGCCAGATCAGGCACACCGACTGCCGCAGAAGCCGCCACCGGCCGCCAACGACCACTGGATCCCTCCGCCCCCGCGCGCGAGACACCGGATCCACTACCCGCACGACTGTTAGCCGACCGTGCCTTCCTAATGGAGTCGCCGCTCCAGATCCGGGGTTCCCCCACAGGAGCAGGGCAACCGAGGCCCCGCCGCAACCATCCTTGCTGCCCCGGGCTTGCCCGGCGGATGCCTCAGGCGGCAACGAGGGAGGGAGGAAGGGAGGGGGTCTGGAGGAGGGGTGGCTAGGGTTGGGAGGAGGAGGCGTCTAGGTATTGTTCTGTTAGGTAGCTTAAAAGAGTTTGAAATAAGCACTATCCACCATGCTTCCTAATATTGGAGTTTATCCATTCGATTGAGGCGTTTAATTTTGGATTTGGTTCACGATTTTGATCGGGTCAATGATTTTTCAAATCAAGCCTATAAAGACATCAATCCCTCGCACTCTCACCATCTAGAAAAAAGAAGTGCCAACATGTGATACTGCAGCATCAATATAGTACATGCAACCACCGACGCAGAAAATATCCACAAATAAGTATGGGTTGATTACTAAATAACACATAATCACACCATGAAATGCCCACCAAAATTCTGTATTATAGAAAAAACGACACTCCATCATATCCCATTTGTCAAACCAAATACTCCCTCAATCCCAAAATATAAGGTGCATTAGTTTTTTAAAATGTCAAATTTCTTCAAGTTTGACAAATTTCAGAGCCAAAAATACCAACATTCACAATACTAAATAAATTAAATATAAAAATATATTTTATGATGAATCTAATGATACCGATTTGATATCATGGATAGTGATATATTTCTCACCAAATTTGGTCAAACTTAAAGAGATTTTATTTTTCAAACAAGTAACAGTCGGCAGCAACTGGCCTATAAAAACATATCAATCCCACGAACACTCCACCTAAAAAAAAGAAGTGGCAACGTGTGATATTGTAGCACCAATACGGTACATGCAGCCACTGACGCAGAAAATGTCCGCACATACGTATGGATTGATTAGCGCATAAAACATAATCAAACCGTGAAAGGCCCACCAAATATCGCCTTATAAATAAAAAACACACTCCATCAAATCACCACTAACTAACCAAATACTCCTTAGTTCTAAAATATAAATTGTATTAGTCTTTTAAAAAGTCAAATGTCCTTAAGTTTGACCAAGTTCAGAGCCAAAAATATGAACATCCATAATACTAAATAAACAAATATCAAGATCTATTTCTTGATGAATGTAATGATCCGATTTGATATCACGGATAGTGATATATTTCTTAAAAAATTGGTCAAAGGTAAAGAGATTTGACTTCTCAAAAACCAATACACATTATATTTTGAAATAGAGGGAAGTAAAAAATTAGTACGAAAACCCAACAACACCAACGGCGCTGCCAACCTTTCTAGTTCACAGGCTCTGAGAAACACAGGGAAAAAATGTCTACTCCCCCAGGATGATACTTTGCCAAAAAGCATGCTTTATATGATAAGTTGATTACACATATGCTAGATCTGATCGCATTTTTGTGTCGTGTTTGCATATTTCTTACAGTCAAAATCGTCAAACAATGCATTATACGGTTGCAATTTATTTTTTCTTTCTTGAAAACGTACAGAAATATTACCTACGTTCAGAAATACTTTACGTGTTTTGAGTTTAATGTGACTATAGAGCATACTGGGCTGTTTCATGCTGACCTTTGAATGATTCAACACACAGATCCTGTCCCTATCTACTATTTCAGCAGCCCTATCACAAGTTTGCAATTGAGACTCTGATTCAAGTTAACGGGTGCAACCAGAAATCGTAACAAAGGAAGAAATGGCTGTGGTGAGTGCCTCTTTGGCTCTCCGCCTCCTGCCTCTCCTCCTCCCTGTCACCACCACCGTGGACAGTACATCCTTGGACTCCATTGTCATTGGCAGGAGCAATGCTACCAGGATCAATCAAACAATATCGCCTACAGCGGAAAGGCCCATGTTTGCACCCCCTGCCAAGGTAACACCTCCGCCCCCAAGTGCTCAGCCTGCACCCCCACCGAAGTTAACACCTATGACCCCAAGTGATCTGCCTGCACCTATTGGGTCAACAAGCATGGAAGTGAAATCCTCCTCTGTAAGAAGAGTTGTTGCAATTTTAGCTCCTGTAGGGTGCTTCATCTTGCTTACCATCTTGTTCCTCATCACCTGCTTTATAAGTAAACGAAGAACACAGTGGCATCATGAGATGGAGGAGGAGGAAGAGTTTGGGGAGCTAAAAGGAACACCAATGAGGTTCACATTTCAACAGCTAAATGCAGCAACCGAGCAATTCGCAGACAAGCTCGGGGAAGGAGGATTTGGGTCTGTTTTCAAGGGTCAATTTGGTGATGAAAGGATTGCAGTAAAACGTTTGGATCGAGCGGGTCAGGGCACAAGGGAATTTTCTGCAGAGGTTGAGACAATTGGCAGCATTCATCATATTAATCTTGTGAGATTGATTGGCTTTTGTGCAGAGAAATCACATAGGCTCTTGGTGTATGAGTACATGCCAAAAGGATCCTTGGACAGATGGATCTATTGTCGACATGACAATGATTCACCTCCTCTACATTGGAGCACACGGTGCAAGATTATCACTAACATAGCTAAGGGTCTCGCTTATCTTCATGAGGAGTGCATGAAAAAGATTGCCCATTTGGATGTCAAACCACAAAACATCCTCTTAGATGATGACTTCAATGCTAAACTTTCTGATTTTGGACTATGCAAGCTCATTGACAGGGATATGAGTCAAGTGTTTACCAGAATGAGAGGCACACCTGGATATTTAGCTCCTGAATGGTTGACATCACAGATCACGGAAAAGGTCGATGTCTATAGCTTTGGTGTTGTGGTCATGGAAGTCATCAGCGGAAGAAAGAACCTCGACAATTCTCGATCCGAAGAGAGCATCCATCTCATCACCCAATTGAGGAAAAGGTGAAGACTAATCGGTTGGTAGAATTGATTGACAATAAGAGTAACGATATGCTAGCACATAAGCAGGATGTAATTGGGATGATGAACCTCGCAATGTGGTGTTTGCAGATTGACTACAAAAGAAGGCCTAAAATGTCTGAGGTAGTCAAGGTCTTGAAAGGTGCCATGAATGCAGAGAGCAACATTGATCATAACTTCGTTGCAACAAGTCAAGTGTATTTCGGCGCTGCTGGAAATGTGGGCTTATCGGTTCCATCTCTAGCTTCACATGTATCAGGTCCTAGGTGAAATGAGAAAATCTTGACAAGATAGACAATTAGATTACGAGCAAGACATGGGATATTCTTATGTAAAGCAAATGACAAATCTATTGTATCTTCTCAAATTACTATAATCTGAAGCCCCTTGTCTTGAGTTAATTTTACCTGCAAAGTATTTCAATGTTGCAAACCTTCTTGTTCTACAGTAGTTGGACTGAATTTATTCATTAGAATGTTCAATTTGTTCATTTAATGCAAGCCTGTTTTCAGATCGACTAATGCAGGTAGTTTTTCTAGTCATTGGAGTTAAAATTAACAGCATGTTCCAAAATGCTCCTACGCTCCAACAAAGCAGAGAAATCGACAGAATCAATGATATTTGGAAGTACCGACCTGTCAAAAATTATGATTGCTTTTAAGTTCTCCAAATTTCCAGTGTTTTTTTCATTTCATAATAGGTTGTGCTGTTCTTAGTAATGTGTACCGTTAAGGCTTTTGATTTTCGAACCAGTTAGCATTTCGATAATAATGAAGTGTACTATATCATCATACGTTTGGATAGTTGTCCGTGTCTCAAGTTTGTACATGTGGCAGTCAAACATGGTATCACTTTGCTGCTCATCGAGCTCTGCTACTAGCCTACTACCACCATGAGAATGCCCCTTATTTACCAGGGTATATGGCATCAGTTTCACGAGAATTTGAATATTAATAGAATCAGTCAGAAATTGCTTCATACCACTCGTGTTGCTCCACGGTGCAGTGGATTAGCTGAATTTCCTTGGTAAGCTGTTTGTCGATCGCCAGGGGACCACCAGAGTTCCACCTCTGTCCTCACATGTATCAGGCCCCAGGTGAAATGAGACAATCCTGACACAAAAAGTAGTCAATTAGATTGTGAGCAGGACAAGAGAGATTTTCTTATGTAAAGCAAATGGCATGTCTGTTGTATGTTCTCGGATTATTACAATCCGAGGCCCAGTTTTACCTTAAAAATAGTTCTACAGTGCAAACCTTGTTGTTCTACAGCGGCTGGACTGAATTTTTCATTAGAATGTTCAGTTTTTCCATGTAAAGTGGGTCTGTTTTTAGATCAACTAACCCTCGTATTTTTCTAGTCATTGTAGTTTTGGCGGCTGCTTAGCCGCCCGCAGGACCGAGACGTACACCATCAACACCCTTATCGCCGACCTTCACGCGATGACTCTCCGTTTGGCGCCGCCGCTTCCTCCACCACCACCTCCAGAGCCGGATTAGCTACTTGGTGGCCGTTGCTTCGCCATTTGTGTTCTATTTATGGCTAATTGAGCTGTGCCCTCAGCAGAATCCTTTTTGAACATGTGTGTTTGTGTTACTTCGTGTATGTGTGTCTGTCGTGCAGTCTTGTCGGATGTTGTGACTTGGTGGTTTGCTTTATATATTAAGCGAGACAAAAGCCTTTTTCAGTACACTAGTAGAAAACAGGGCTTTGGTTTGGGCTTGGCCAGCCCATTAGTCCCGGTTCTTCACGAACCGGGACCAATGGGGGGCATTAGACCCGGTCATGAGCCCAGGGGGCCGGCCGGGGCCTCGTGGGCATTGGTCCCGGTTCGTCTTGAGCCATTTGTCCCGGTTCTAGGCACGAACCGGGACCAATGGTCCATGCTCCTGGCCCACAGCCATTGGTACCGGTTCGTGCCATGAACCGGTATAGAAGGGGGGGGATTTAGTCCCGGTTCATGCCACGAACCGGGACAAATAAGTTGCCTATATATACCCATTGCTGCATCAGAGCACTCTGTTTTTTCTGGTTGGTGAGGGGAGGGCATTTGGATGCTCTAGCTCACCTCCTATGCACATGAGGTGTTCGATGAAATGCCCGAGCCACACTAGTTAAGCTTTCTCCTCTCGAAGCTCGACCTCGGAGCTCCATTTTTTTCCGAGATTTGTCTAGATTTAGCAGTCCGTCACGCCCCGTCCCCGTTCTCACCGCCGTTGATCGCCCACGCCGATCTCGTCGCCGGCACCACCGTGGTAAGTCTCTTGTTCTTATCTTCTTTCTGATTTTCTTACTTTAGATAGAGACTTGTCTATTTTCTTACTCTAGATAGATACTTGTCTGATTTTCTTACTTTTGACACACATAATTATATATAATGCACACAGATGAACCGGCAATGGATGTATGGTGACAGACACACCTCCGAATACATTAAGGGCGTGCATAATTTTCTCGAAGTGGCTGAGGCAAACAAGCAGAATGGTTTTATGTGTTGTCCATGCCCTAAATGTGGGAATACGAAGTCTTACTCTGACAGGAAAATCCTTCACACCCACCTGCTTTACAAGGTTTCATGCCACACTATAATGTTTGGACGAGGCACGGAGAAATAGGGGTTATGATGGAAGATGGCAAAGAAGAAGAGGACGATGACAACTATGTGCCCCCTGAATACTGTGATGCTACAACGGGGGAGCTGCTAAAGATCAAGAGGAACCAGACGATGTGCCTGATGATGCTGCAACGGGGGAAGCAACTGAAGATCAAGAGGAACCAGACGATGTGCCCGATGATGATGATCTCCGCCGGGTCATTGTCGATGCAAAGACGCAATGCGAAAGTCAAAAGGAGAAGCTGAAGTTCGATCGCATGTTAGACGATCACAAAAAAGGGTTGTACCCCAATTGCGAAGATGGCAACACAAAGTTGGGTACTGTACTGGAATTGCTGCAGTGGAAGGCAGAGAATGTTGTGCCTGACAAAGGATTTGAGAAGCTACTGAAAATATTGAAGAAAAAGCTTCCAAAGGATAACGAATTGCCCGACAGTACGTACGCAGCAAAGAAGGTCGTATGCCCTCTAGGATTGGAGGTGCAGAAGATACATGCATGCCCTAATGACTTCATCCTCTACCACGGTGCGTACAAGGATTTGAACGCATGCTCGGTATGCGGTGCATTGTGGTATAAGATCAGACGAGATGATCCTGGTGATGTTGACGGCGAGCCCCGCAGGAAGAGGGTTCCTGCGAAGGTGATGTGGTATGCTCCTATAATACCACGGTTGAAATGACTGTTCAGAAACAAAGAGCATGCCAAGTTGATGCGATGGCACAGTGAGGACCGTAAGAAAGATGGGAAGTTGAGAGCACCCGCTGACGGGTCGCAGTGGAGAAAAATCGAGAGAGAGTACTGGGCTGAGTTTGCACGTGACCCAAGGAACGTTGGTTTGGTTTAAGCGCGGATGGCATTAATCCTTTCGGGAAGCAGAGCAGCAATCACAGCACCTGGCCCGTGACTCTATCTCCACTACTATTAAACAATCGAACAAGAACATTCTTACACGCACCCGACAATTAGCCCCCACAACACCGCACAACTCAGTCAGAACCACACGATTAGTCCACAAATCTTAATCTAACGGTCATCATTTATCTAATAGCAGGATGGTATGTACTTAGCAATTTCTAATGACTAACCGTACTCCACCACCAGCAGAGGAGTATTCCAACTACCAGTCCCGTGTTTCCCTACAATCACGCAATCAGATCGCAAACTAAGAAAACACAATCAAATCTACTCCCTCCCATATTTCCCTAGCTACAATCACACAATCAGATCGCAAACTAAGGAAACTCAATCAAATATGCTCCCTCGCCCTTGACCTCGACGTTTGTCTGCCTTGTGTCACAACCGCACCAAACGCCGCCCACCAACACCGTCGCCTACCTGCACGATCGCCATCGCCAATCGTTGTCGCTCGCAGCGTGGAATCCGTCATCGACGTAGCGGGCGCCCAGGAACCTGCCCTCGCAGCGTGGCATCCATCCGCAAGATCGCCTGCCTCGACACCCGCATGGCCACGGCTGCCCTGCACGTCCCCTGAACCAGCCGGACACACGCAGCTGTAATTCTTCCCTGCACTTCTTCAGGTTTGACTTCTTCCTTTGACCTGTTGCAGCATTGCTCGGGATTAGAATTTCGGACTAGAGGGGGAGGGGGCGCGCGGCCTGCCTTGGCCGCCCCTTCTCTTCTCCAGTTTGGGCCCAAGTGGCCCATTAACCCCCCGGGGGGTTCCGGTAACCCCCCGGTACTCCGGTACATATCCGATAACCCCCGAAACTATTCCGGTGTCCGAATATAGTCGCCTAATATACCAATCTTCATGTCTGGATCATTTCGAGGCTCCTCGTTATGTCCGTGATCACATCGGGGACTCCGAACTACCTTCAGTACATCAAAACATATAAACTCATAATATAACTATCATCTAACTTTAAGCGTGCGGACCCTACGGGTTCGAGAACAATGTAGACATGACCGAAACACGTTTCCGGTCAATAACCAATAGCGGAACCTGGATGCTCATATTGGCTGCCACATATTCTACGAAGATCTTTATCGGTCAAATCGCATAACGACATACGTTGTTCCCTTTGTCATCGGTATGTTACCTGCCCGAGATTCGATCGCCGGTATCTCAATACCTAGTTCAACCTCGTTACCGGCAAGTCTCTTTACTCGTTATGTAATACATTATCTCGCAACTAACTCATTAGTCACATTGCTTGCAAGGCTTATAGTGATGTGCATTACCGAGAGGGCCCAGAGATACCTCTCCGACAATCGGAGTGACAAATCCTAATCTCGAAATACGCCAACCCAACAAGTACCTTCGGAGACACCTGTAGAGCACCTTTATAATCACCCAGTTACGTTGTGACGTTTGGTAGCACGCAAAGTGTTCCTCCGGTTAACGGGAGTTGCATAATCTCATAGTCACAGGAAGATGTATAAGTCATGAAGAAAGCAGTAGCAACATACTAAACGATCAAGTGCTAAGCTAACAGAATGGGTCAAGTCAATCACATCATTCTCTCAATGATGTGATCCCGTTAATCAAATGACAACTCTTTTGTCCGTGGCTAGGAAACATAATCATCTTTGATAAACGAGCTAGTCAAGTAGAGGTATACTAGTGACACTCAGTTTGTCTATCTATTCACACATGTATCATGTTTCCGGTTAATACAATTCTAGCATGAATAATAAATATTTATCATGATATAAGGAAATAAATAATAACTTTATTATTGACTCTAGGGCATATTTCCTTCACTCACTGGCGTGGATCCGTGGATGCACTTCGGCACGGGCTGCGGCGGATGGGCACTCCAGTGGCACCCGCACCCTCGCTGGGTTGGATGCGGCGGCGCCGCAAGACCTAGCAAGCGGGGAGACTGCATGGGTGGATTCGTAGTCGTAGTATTGGTTGGGCCCTGACCGACCAAACTGGTATTGGGCCATCCACGTTTCCAACATATTGCTTGCTTGCACATGTTTCAGTCTTCTGATTATTGCTTAACTTTTTTTTCGACAAAACTTCCAATCTATTTATTTTCAATCATGGCAGTACGGCAAACATCAGAAATAATAAAAATTACATCCAAACCCGTAGACCGCCCACTGACGGCTACAAGCACTGAAGCGAGTCGTGCCGCGTTCATCGCCCCTCACACATTGGAGCCGAGCAAAACTTGTTGTAGTACACAGTCGGGAAGTCGCCGTACTAGGGCCCATAGGACCAGCGCACCAGAACATAAACCATCACCGATGAAGAAACACGTAGATCGAAAGAATCCAACCTGAAGACATACGAACGTAGACGAACGAAAATCGGATCCGAGTAGATCCACGAAAGACAAGCACCTGCTGAATCCACACACACCTCCACATGCCATCTGACATTGTTAGATGCACCATCAGGACCGCGGCTAGGCGGGGAGAACCTTATTCCATCTTCAAGGAGCTATCGCCATCTCGCCTTCCTGAGCCAGACACAAACCCTAACAAAACTTAGAAAAATATTTTAAAATGGAGCCCTCCTACCGGCAAGGACCGGGATCCACCGCGCCTCCATGGCCCTAGGGCCACCGGAGCCGAGGCGATTATTGCTCAATAACCATAGTTTGGACCGTAGTTTGTGAGTACAGGCATATGCAGTTGTGCCTTTCCTTGCAATCTTTTGATTTGGAGGTTTTGTAGTGCGCAAGAAAAAAATCAGCTACAAAAGGTCGATTCATTTCGAACGTCAAAGTGTAAGTCACCATTGTACTTGTTTTTTTTTTTGCGGGGCAAATAAAAGTTTTATTCCATATGATAGAGTTATAGTCCAGTGGCAGTAGTGCCTCAATACACGGAGGCCCACGGTGTAGCCATACAGCAATAGTATATTCATATCGACTATAACTAGCCAAACGATCTGCTAACCTATTTTGTTCATGGGAAATTTTCTGGGGAATAAACTCCCTATCAATCATCAAAAACTTTATCTCAGCAACTAGATGACCATACGCAGCGCGATCCAGATTATCGCCTTGGAGAGAAGCCAATGTTGTCGAGGAATCGGGCTGCACAATGATGGGGCCTTCAGAGTGTTGTTTCGCTAGTGCCATACCTTGCATCAAAGCGTGAATCTCATCCTCCAACGCATCATTACAGTTCTAGTAAGGCAGTAAATCAAAGAGGGCAAAGATAGAACAACCTAAGCTTGGGAAAACTGATTAGTGGCTAACGAACAGATAGAAAAGAAGAGATAGAGAGAGTAGGCTCTTTCTTAGCTCTTTTGATTGTAAAAACAAATTTTTTTTTGGAAACTTTCCTGAGTCACACAAGGACAGGGATCTTTGCTATTGTGCAGTTTAGGTTCTACTACCTCCGTCCCAAATTATAAGACCTTTTATGTTTTTGGTAGCTGTTTAGCCTACCAACGTCTTATAATTTAGGACAGAGGAAGTACTAAATTATTTGTCCATTTTACAACGGCTTGAATCTCCCAAATATGTACGTACATTGGTATTATTAACTTTTAGGCAAATCTGCAAAACTAAGCTTTTCAACTATACGTAGCAGAACAATGTAAAGTATACTGTCTTATTACCATGGTTGTTGATTTCTTATTATTCTAAACTGATATAACTCATGAGGTTTGCTACTTTTCTGCATTTGATTTAGTTGATTTATATTACAATGGATTTTGACCTGCAGCTTGCAGCTGATCATGCATGTATGCTTCATTGTTTTGGTCACAGGATGAATGTCTTGAAAGCACTGTTCACGAGAGCAGCAATTCAGTGCCCAGGCTAATCTGCACGCATGACGAAGAACAAATTTAAAACAAATACTATAAAAATTCAAAAAACCTAATTTTTTTGCATGGTAGATATGGTGCGAGAGGTGCACTTCAAATTTTGGATCATTTGAACATCTGAGTAGCTCTTGGCAAAAAAGACAAACTTAGAGTTTGTAAAAAAGTTTACTATTGTTGTATTGTTCTGACCCAATTTGTTATTTTTGTTGAGAGCTACTCATATGTTCAATTATCCAAAATTTAGAGCACACCTCACGCAACAAATTATCTTTTTTTTTTGCGAGAAAGCTTCCGATCTATTCATCTTCAATTATGGCACTACAACGAACACCAGAAATAATAAAAATTACATCCAGATTCGTAGACCACCTAGCGACGACTACAAGCACTGAAGCGAGCCGAAGGCGCGCCGCCGTCATCGCCCCTCATGCAGAAGAAATTTGATTTTTTTTAGTTTGTTTTGTGTTTTGTTGTGATTTTTTTCTTGACCGGGTATAGATGAGTCTGGGCTCGCAAATGGATATTTGGTACAGTTGCTACTACAATTAATAAATAATATAATATGTTGATAAGGAACTTTGGGAACAATCGGAGGCGCAGCGAAGCCCTTCTAGTTCGGAAGAAAGCTGCATACTTGCGGGTCCTTGACGTGGATGGCCAGTTGGCTCTTCCTCCTACTCCTGTCCTGTGCTTGCCGTTTTCATGTAAAGGTGCTCTCTCGAAGCTGATGCTGAATGGTATCGTACGTACGTGTAGATTTTTTTTTAAACACACGGTTTAAGCACTGGCTTCATTGATTTAGCAGAAAGCCGTCGGAAAACAAGGTGATCAAGTGATCAGGTGAGGAAAAGGAGATTACAACTGGCCCTCCCATCACAATAGGGCTAATTTTCGCGCAAGTACGTACGTCTAGTATCTAACTAAAACCAGTGTGGATATTTGCATGGCACTGTGCGACCCAGCATCCAATCTAAACCTACGTGTGGATGAAGGGCTAATGGACTATAATGGGCTGTCCCACCTGTTCTACCAGTACAACCCAAGGGCGCCGTGTGGGGGAACATCATCTGGGGACACTCGGTCTCCACTGACCTCATCCATTGGGTGGCCTTGGAGCCCGCGATCTACCCCACCAGGTCCTTCGACATCAACAGCTTGGCCCTTTGAACAAATTTTCTTCACAAGTTGGCTCGGAGCTTGGGGGAGGGGGGCGATGCCCCCCCCCCCCCAAACTATATGTTGTGCTATGATTATACGTGAAGAGTATATGTTGTACCTGGTATATGTGCAGGCACATGAGGTTGGTGGTGGGCAGCAATGATTGAGGGGAATTGCGGTGTTGTACCGCAGCCGAGACTTCAAGAAGTGGGTCAAGGCCAAGGCGCACCATTTGTTGCTTCCGGGGCCCACGGGAATGTGGGATGCCCAGACATTTATCTTGTGGCGGTGGCCGGCGGCAGCCGCCACCACCAGAGTACCAGGGCGGCGTGGACACAGCGGAGCTGATCTGAACTTTGTCCTGCAGGGTTTTGGAGGACTGACAGCTCAATTCCCTCTCAAGTACCTCGGGCTGCCGATCACAGTGTCTAGACTCCGCCTAGTACACGTACAATTTATTTTAGATCGTATCTGAGCAAGATTAGCAGACTGGAAAGGAAAACTGATGAAGATGGCCGGCAGAAGAGTGCTAGTCAGATGCGTGCTCAGCACGCTACCAACATTTGCCCTGACAGTCCTGAAAGTGACGAAAAAGTTTTTTATAGAGGTTGACAGGCCCGACGCCGTTTCCTGTGGGCTCAGGATGAGGAGCCCACCGGCGTAAAATGCAAAGTTAGCTGGTCTGTGCCTGTGGTGTGCTCCCCAATCGACAATGGAGGCCTAGGAATCCACGACCTTCAAAGATTCAGCAGGGCGCTGCGGCTGCGTTGGCTTTGGTTTGCATGGCCACAGCCGGACAACAGGCCATGGGTCGGCACCCAGCTACCATGAGACGACGGCGACAGGACTATGTTGGTTTCCTCCGCCACCACCATGACCCTGGGAGACGGTAACACAGGCACCTTCTGGAACTGCTCATGGACATGTGATGGCACTCTGAAGACGTCCTTCCCATCGCTGTTCAAGCATTCCAGTAGGAAAAATCGATCGGTGCAAGCAGCCCTCGCCAACGATACTTGGATCGCTGATCTTGCGCATGGCAACACCCAGCCGCTGTGGCCCGAGATCCTTCGCCTTCGAAGATGGCTGAACAACAAAAACATCCAGCTGACTGCCAACGTCCGTGACACGATCATCTGGAAGCATGAGGCATCAGGGACATACTCAACTAGCTATGCCTACAACTCTCAGTTCCAGGGAGCAT
Organism: Triticum dicoccoides; assembly: GCF_002162155.2. Classification (NCBI taxonomy): domain Eukaryota; kingdom Viridiplantae; phylum Streptophyta; class Magnoliopsida; order Poales; family Poaceae; genus Triticum; species Triticum dicoccoides. The sequence continues at coordinate 17,995,937 of NC_041385.1, forward strand.
TCAAATCGAGGTTCAGAGAGCTCTTTTGGCATGCATGGGCAGGCGCCGTGCAAACTGAAGATCTTGGCATTACTCCTTCACAAAAACAGACTGTGGAGCAATGATCATCTGCATCGAAGAGGCTGGCCAAACGGCTATTTCTGCCAGCTGTGTATCGGGAAGGTGGAGTCCTCTGAACACATATTATGGCAGTGCAACATCTCCTTCTCTGTCTGGACTACACCCAGATACCTGGAAGAACAAGAAGAAGACCACAGAAGTAATCACTGTGACTATCCAAGGTGCTAAACCAGAGCTACGACGAGCCGTGACATCCTTCATCTTTCTGGTCTTGTGGGAAATATGGCAACAGAGAAGTCACTGCACCTTCAGAAACGAGATCGCTTCACATGCTGAAAGCCCTCGAGCTGTGGAGGCAGGCAGGAGCAACAAAACTAGAGAAGCCCTTTGGGGATCCACAATGAGTAGTCAGCCTTGACCTTCATATTTTCCCCTTCTTTTTCTTATTCCCTGATCCCATGATCGCAACCCACTTTTGTATTCCATATCTGTAGTCCTCTCTGCTCTAGTTGAATTACGACAGAGACACATAGGTACTTAGAAACCCACCCAACTGAATCTGCACGGAATTCAAGATCACTCGTGGTAAGACCTAGAAAAAAATCAGTATTATTTCTCTGCTTTTGCGGAGCTAGGAGCATTCTGAAACATGCTTTTGTTTGAGCTACAAAAAACTAGCTAGTGACAGATTTGTGCTACAGAAATAAATCTGAGCAAAAGAGTAAAACCTGAGTTCCTCACTCTGTTGCAACAAAGTTAGGATGCACAACTGGCTGCTGGCTGCCAGGATAGGATCATAAAGCCCTCTGCAAACCACATGAAAACAGGCGGATGTATGTAGCTCATAGATCCAGGCTTGAATTCCAGCAAGACAGCAACACATTCAAATGCTCACAAGTGTATTCTCCACTCATGCCGATATATGTTTCACCACTTCACCGGCATATGTTGGTAACCAGATCTCAGCAATTACGCACGACAGAGAACAAAGCATATGTACTTCTAGAATAATGCATATATTTTTGGTCCAAGTATTGTGGGTTAGATGAGCTAGTAGTACTGATCAACATCCCAAATCTCATTCTTTAGGTGACTACATACAAGTATATAGCACACTGATAGTACTATATAGATAGCAGATTGTTTTTTGGGTTGTCAGACCAGAATCAGATTCAACAAAGCCTACCAAAGTTCAAGCCTCCGGGTCTCTCACCACCAATACGTAGCACGACTACAGAATACTACAGCCAAAGACTTGCTGCCGTCCAGACCCGCATCTTCAGCAGAAAATAGCTGCTGCTAGGATGATGAGTCTTCTTGCTCATATGAACCACTACAAAGTACTCCCATTGGACAGCAGCAGCAACCTCATTGGTCCTGTCTCTGCCATTCAAACTCCTACATCACTAATTTCAGTCATGTAAACAATGATATCACTTGTTTACCGGTGCGGACACCTTCCCGGTGAGGGTTTGTTCTAGTCAAAGCCTCAAAGGGATGCACATTTGATTCGATCTAACTCTCTGCCATGCAAACCATCTAGAATTTGTAAAAAAACATGTAAAAATTCTGACATTCCCAAGAGCTGCCAAGCGCATGCTATATATATTTCAAACCAGAGCTGACGACCAATGCCTTTCTTTTCAAACCAAAGCTGAGCAGACACAAACGCAAACACACAAATACTTCTGGCAGATACTCTCCTGGCTGAAGAGAAGAGCTGCCAAAGCACACGCATGTGGAAAAGGCAAGACAGGATGAGATCCGACTTGAAATAATACTAGAATAATTAAGCTAAAATTCACGGATTACCTAATCGAAACATCTTGCTACATTACATACTTGGCCAGGCTAAGGCACGATAATTTTTTGCAGATAATAACCTATAAGCACCACCGACCACGAGGGTTTGCGATGCGATAAACTCGTTGACAACTAACAACTGCATCAACCCTTTCTTCACCTGTGGAAAACAAAAGCGTCAAGTTGTTAGTAACCTGATACAGATACTGACAAAACCTAGTAGTAGCACCTAAGAGTATGTAACAACGCGTGCGTACAAACTCATGATCAACTCATCAACATAATCATATCTCCTCAAAAAAGGAAAGACTCATTTCATCACTAGTGCAGAACCGGGCAATAGCACCGGTTCGTAAGGCCCTTTAGTGCCGGTTCCATAACCGGCACTAAAGTGTGGGCACTAAAGACCCCCCCCCCCCCTTTAGTACCGGTTCAGCACGAACCAGTGGTAAAGGGCAACCACGTGGCACGAGCCAGCTCCGGGGGGCTGGAGCCCTTTAGTACCGGTTGGTAATACCAACCGATACTATAAGGTTTGGGGGTTTTTTTGTTTTATGATTTCTTTTTCATTTAATTTTGTGTTTCCATTTTAATTCTTTTTCGTTTGCTGGTA
>NC_041385.1:17998801-18004192 GCF_002162155.2 Triticum dicoccoides
ATATATATAAAATTTCTAGTAGAACTAATCATGCATATATATATATATATATATCATCAATGTCTCACAAACCACCATATTAATTAATTCACACATACACAAATGTATAGCTATATACAATGTCTCCTACATATGCATGTTGCCTTCGGAGCCAGTGGCATTAGCCTAATTGGTGCCTTCGGAGCACGATGACAATTGGAAGTGGTTTTCATGGGGCGGTAGCGGGTAATAGTATTCTCCCTTCGGATTTATGACCTGGTCGAGCAAAAATCCAGCTATTTCCTCTTGAAGTGCTTCCACGCGCTCCGTTTCTAGGAGCTTCTCCCGCACCTCTCTGAACTGTTAAGAAGGAGATCAATATGCATGTGTATTAGTTGTGTGACTAGATATCGATAATGGTGTAAAAATTGTGAATAGTATTCTGACAAGCGTACCCATTCCTGTCTTTGAGATCTGCTCCTTTCGGACGCCATCATGCGAATGTTCTCGCAAACGCAGAATGCACACAGATCAGTCCCCTGCGCCTGCTTCAGGGCCTTTACGAGAATGGAATTTGATCAGATAATAATTAATCAAGCATGATAAATAAAGAGATGGCAGCTAGCTAGCTAGCTAGTACTACTTAATTACTTACCTTGGGTCGAAACCATTGAACCTTTTTTTTCCATTCGCCATCCGTGACGCTGATGAACCTTGCCCAAGCCCTGCCCGCCGACAAAGAAAATAAATAAAGGGGTTATTAAATAGTTCATATCATGAAATGACGAACTAAATAGGCTGAGATATATAGTTAATAATGATTGAAATTACCTGTTGACTATCCCAAACAAGATGTTATAGTCAGTTTTAACTTTGAGTAGTGAGTCCAGTATTTCAACTGTTCCGGTGTCAACTTTAATGATACACAAGACCCAGTGAAATCTGCATGCACACACGTTTGCATGTCTTAATTAAGCGGGCATATGTAAGCAAAAACATGTAGCTAGCTAGTAGGCAAAAACAGAGAATTTGTAGTACAAGACAGTGTGACTCACTGGAAGTTGTAAGGAAGTAGTATATCTTCATTGTATTTGAGGCGCTTCAACAACTCTAGCATGTTGTCCTCTACGTCCTTTTGATGATGTCGATTTATCCGCCATGTGTATTCATTAACGGTGTTTGAGTCAATGAACCCAATGCCATAGCGTCCACCTTTTCTCATTTCATACATCTTCATCCTGCATAATACCACAGAAAAGAATATAGTGAGGATAATTACAGGTAATGATTGATCAAAAGGATCACTACAGCTAGCTTGAGACTTAAATTACAGAAAGAAATCACTTACAGACAATAGCAACTGACGATAGATTTGTCGAGTGCGTCTTGATTGTATAACTGAAACCGTTCAGAATACTCAACGGACAGAGCTTTTCATGGAAGTAATGCTCCTCCTTGACATTCACCATGAGGGACAATCGATCTGAAATCTTGGTAATGTTCATGTACCATTGATGCAATTCATACATTCTCGTTGGGAGGTTCTTGACCTTGTCTGGCTCGACCAAAGGTTGGCCCCGGACATATTTCCATTTTATTTCATCCTCTCTAAGCACAGGCATGGGCTCGATCTCGAGGAGTTGTCCAACAGTGATGTTGAGAACTTCAGCCTGCATTATATGGTCCTTGGTTATTACCACATTGCCCACCTCGGGAACGTAAACTGTTTGCCCACAATAATATTGGGCGCACGTACTGTCACGTGGTGTTGGCACAACAAGCGAGGGGATCGATTGCGCCTCCTGTTCTCCCAGCTGGGAAATGGTTTTCCCGCATTTTTTGACAGCTGCTTGTTGTTTGCTCGATCCCGAGGTCGCCTCCTTACGTAGACGTGCTCGATTTAACTTCCTGATGTGGCGCTCATAGTCTGTGTCAACAGGCTTGGGAGCTGGTGGTTGAGCCATACGAATGAAGTGGTCAATCATTTCCTCAGGCACTTTCTCCCTTGGCGGCGGTGGTGGTTTCGGTGCAAAATGGGCTTCCACCTCGGCCTTCGATATGGCTGTGATTTCCTCCTCGGACTTGTCATAAGCCCTCTGCGGAAGAGGCGTGAGGCTTGGACCATATTTATATCGCTTGCCTCCGCCTTTACTTCCTGTACTACCTCGACTCGTACCGCTACGCACCATAGCTGCGGGGTGTCTCTTCTGCGATTGCTGAGGCGGCGGAGACGGCTGACAGGGCTGAGTTAGACGAGGAGGAGTGGCCTGAAGCTGTGCCGGACTTGGAGGAGTGGCCTGAGGTTGTGCCGGACTTGGAGGAGGAGTGGACGTCTGACGATGTGGCGGACTTGGAGGAGGAGGAGTGGCCTGAGACTTTGCCGGACTTGGAGGAGGAGTGGCCTGACACTTTGCTGAACTTGGTGGACTTGCAGGAGCGGGAGTCTGCTGACTCGGTGGCGGACTTCGACGAGGAGTCGGCTGACGCGGTGTCGATGGCCTTCGAAAGATGATGCAATCCTTTTTCCATAGGATGATACGATGTTTGGCCTCTCCGAGAAAGCGCTCGTCGTCACCTCCAGGAATGTCAAGTTGTAGCTCCGAATATGGTGGGTCCACCACCTCATCAACCAAGACACGAGCATAGCCCGCTGGAATCGGGTTGCAATGGAAGGTTGCCTCGGGGGGATTTGTAAAATCAACGGCGTCCGCCACCTTCATGGATATGTTCGTTATTTTGACGTGTAGCTCGCAGTTAGTGTTCTCCGTGATGTCATCCACGGGGTATCTACCCAGCATTGCGTCGTCCGGGGCGGAACCCACGCTGCTTCTCGGCATGGATGGGGCGGTGCTATCCAATGCTGGATCATCCGCTAGAAGCTGCAGCTGCTGAGACCCCCTTTGCTGGGTAAGTGAGTCGATCTGCTCCTGCTGCCACTGGAATTTGACTGCCAATTCCGCTTGACTTGCTTCTAGGCCTTGAAGGTGTTCATAGTCCCGCTTCCTCTGCTCCTCCTCCATCTTCCTCTTCTTCTCCTCCGCAATCTTCTTTCTCGCATGGGTTCTGTAGTCGGTGTTCCAGTCTGAAAACCCCTCATACCACGGAATATCGCCCTTGCCTCGTGTTCTTCCCGGGTGTTCAGGATTTCCCAGGGAACGCGTAAGCTCGTCGTTCTCTCTGTTGGGCTGGCACACCCCCGATCGTGCCTCTTCTATTGCAACAAGTATCGCATCGCCGGCTCCCTTCAGACTTGCCTTCGTCGAAACATTGCCTGTCTTCGGGTCCAACTCCCCCCATGCGCATAGAACCAAGTCCTGCACCTGGGGGGGGCAGCTTTTAGTAACCGGAGTGACACCTGCATCCTCCATCTCTTTCTCAGACTTATCCCACTTAGGCATTGCCACCGCATAGCCACCTGGCCCCAGCTTATGGAACTTATCCTTTTTTTCGGCATTCTTCTTGTTTATTCTCGACCGTTCCTTAGCTAATTCCGAATCCTTGAATTTCACGAAATCGTCCCAATGAGCACGTTGGTTCTCTAGTGTTCCCTCGAATACTGGAGTCTTCCTTCCTCCCTTGACGTACTTGTCCCATTCACGATTCTTGTGGTTCTTGAATGCAACCGCCATCTTCCTAAGAGCAGCGTCCTTGACTTTCTGCACATCTGCTTTTGTGAAATGATCTGATAGGGTGAAATGTTCCATGAGAGTATCCTAAAGCAGATCTTTTTGATTCTTGTCGACAAAAGTAACATCTGGACGTGGCTTTGCTGGCTCTCTCCATTCTTGAAGTTTGATCGGGAGTTGGTCCTTCACAAGAACTCCGCACTGACGAACAAACTTGTCCGCAATCTTCTTAGGCGCTAATGGTTCGCCATTAGGTCTGACTGCCTCGATATTTTACTTTACGCCCTCCTTCAACTTTTTGTTCGGGCCTCGTTTCGTCCTTTTGCCTGAAGATTTGCTCGATCCGGATGGCTGAAAGAACAAAGATCGATTCGTTAATATATCTTCAAGTCATTTAAAACATCTGATGATCACCAAATGCCTGCTTATATAAATATACCTCGCCGGTCTTTGTTGTTTCAGGATCAACATATTCTTCGTCCTCGTCATAATCGTAGTTCATGACTTCATCAATTCGGTCGTCGCGATCGAATATCATATCACCCTTTCCGGTGTTGTTTAGAAATTCGGAGCCGTCATAATCTTCTTCTTCATTCTGATCATCATCTGGCCCGCGTATCATATCGAACATGGTCTATTCTCCCTCTCTGTCGGTATTGTCTGCCATAGCTTTTATTTAACTAATCCAAAAGAAATATAAAACAATTTAGTATTCAAATTACATCGTCTCGAATAATAGATATAATCTCGAATACATCGTCTAGAATAATAGATATAATCTCGAATACATCGTCTCGAATAATATATAATATTGAATAGTACATCACTGGCTAGGTAGCTAATTAAAGATTGAATACTACAGAAGAATCTAGGACACTCGCGGTTCCTGCGGCGCGGGCGGTGGACACCCAAAGAGAAGGAACCCTCACAGGATCATAGCTGAAGTGAGATCCCCGAAGAAACTGCCAGGTATGGGAGAACCTGCCGCCTTCTAACGCAACCATGTAGCGATGGACGTGCTCGTCCTCCTCCCTGACACGGCAACGTACCACCTCCGGCGGGGCCGGGTCCCTCCGAACCGAAACTGGCCCACGCGAACGCCATCAAACGAGATCAGGGTTGACGACGGGACCCGGGGCCGGGTTCCTCATCAAGCAGCGCGCCCCTCCAGGCAGCACCTCCCAGTGCCAGCCTGGCGGAGCCCAGTCCCGAACATGGGTCAGCCGGACGTCGTCGCGGACGGGTCGACGGCGAGGATGCGGGCCGGGCATCATCGAGAATAAATACTAGCTATATACCCGCAAAAAGTAACATTTTTTTAATGATTGGATTTTGATAACTAAAATTTCTAACATTTTTATATAACACTAATTACGCTATCATTGCATATGTCAAAAATCTATATACTACTTCATACTAATTAAGCATCTAACACTAAAAATAGAAAACATAACTTCTATACATCCATTAAAAAACTGAAAAACAACATGATATAAAAAAATTCCATACTAATTAAACACTAATTATATCCATCTAACATGCATTCATACATATATAATAGTGAAAAAATAATAATCTAAATAATCTAAACTAATTAAACATACAAAATACGTATATACTAATATATACATGCATTAATTCATACATATGTACGTGTGTGTGTGTTCATCATGCTTGTGTGTGTGTCTGTATGGGCTCGGGGAGGGGCGGCGCCCATGGTGGCCGCCGGGGCGAGGGAGAGGGGGAGAGCTGACAGCGGGGCGACGGCGACGGTGAGGCGACGGCC
>NC_041385.1:18004858-18052343 GCF_002162155.2 Triticum dicoccoides
CATGGCCAAGGAGAAGACGGCGGCGCTGGAACGCGCGAAGAAGGCGTCGGCGACGGAGAAGGCGAAGGGGAGATCCACCAGCCGCGGCGGGTCTTCGTCTAGATCCCGCCTGCCGAAGGGCTGGGTCCAAGGAGATTGGATCCAGTCGACCATCACGGAGAAAGATCTCCTCGACATGGCCAACGAGGGCCTGATCCCTCATGGAGCTGCGAGGCTTCCGGGGAAGGAGTGGCAGCCCCAGCCAGAAGAGGGTGAGTGCGTGCTCCTGGCTACCCATGTCGACCGTGGATTTTCTTTGCCGCCGAGTATTTTCTTTCGTGGTTTCTTGAACTTCTTTGGAGCGCAACTCCATCACTTTACCCCAAATTCTATCGCCTATCTTGCCGCGTTCGTGTCCATGTGTGAGGGTTTTCTGGGCTGTCGACCGCACTGGGGCTTGTTCAAGCATATATTCACGTGTCGCTCTCAGACCATGAAGAAAGCGAGCCCAGGCGACGAAAGGACCCGAGTTGTCCAAATGTGTGGGGGCCTGGGGATCCAGGTGAGGAATAAGAGCACCTTCCCAGCCATGACTTTTCCCGAGTCAGTCAGAGGCTGGTAGTCGACCTGGTTCTACTGCCAGGATCAGTCGACGCCGGGGCAGTCGAGTGGACTCCTTCAGTTTACCATGGACCGAGTGAACAAGTCCTCCTCTCTGAAGTTGATTCCGGAGGAGAAAGCTGACGTGAAGATGTTGATGGAGCGCGTAGTACAGTTGGTTCGGGAGGGAGTGACGGGCATGGATCTCCTGGAGGTTTTCCTTAGGCGTCGTATCCAGCCCCTTCAGTTCCGGAGCCACTGCATGTGGTTGTACTGTGGGACTGAGGACGAGACTCGGGTCCATCCAGAAGCAGTCGACGATGTCACTCTGGAAAGGTGGATGGCTGCCATTACCGGAAACAAGGATAACCCACGCGGAGCCAGAAGGATTCCTCCACTCGACCACCACAGTGATCCAAACAAGGTATGCCTGCTCTGCTCTCCACTGTTTTCTTGTCATATTCATTTCTGTTTATTCTGCCAATCGGTCGATTGATCTTTGTCTTGATGTCTATCAGGCCCTCACCGAGCTGTACTCGATGCCCAATGGAGCACAAGCTCCGACTGAGGAGGGTGAGGCGAGTGGGGGCGAGCGCCAGGAGGAGGAGTGGGACTCGGACGTTGCTGAGGATGATGACGATGATGACGACGATGACGGTGATGAAGATGATGCTGAAGACGAGGAAGAAGAGGAGGAGGAGGTCGTACCACCGCGCTCGGAAAGGCGGTCGAAGCTTGTCCACGACCCTGCGACTGAACGTGGCAAGGGGGTTGCGACCGTTGCTCAGTCGACCAAGCGCCCTCGGACCACCTCTCCGGCGCCGACTGAAAAGGCGTCGAAGCAGCCCAGGGCGGCTTCGTCAAAGCCGACCAAGCTCCTGCCGAAGATGAAGGTGTCCATCCCCACCATATCAGGGTAATCATGCTGCTTAAGACTTCCTATTTTGTGTGAACTTTGTCTCTGGTTGGCGCTGGAGTTAGTCGACTGATTCTTTGGAGTTGCAGTGCTGCTACTTCTGAGACCTCAGCCCGGGCTGATGACCATGAGATGGAGGACGCAGCAACCTCAAAACCAGGTACTATACTCTTAACGCCGTTTTTAGTCGACTGACTCATGATCTCTAATCCTGATTCTTTTCTGTAGCTCCATCGAATGTTGTTATCACTCTCCCTGATGATGAAGATGAGGAACCTCTGAAGCACAGAAGGAGTAGGAAAGCGTCTGCCAGCAGGGTGCCCCAGGATGTGACGGTGCCTGAGACTCTGGTTGCGGAGGAGGAGAACACCACTCGACACACTGTGTCCTTCACAGATCCACTGACGAGTGCTCAGCAGCCCTCCCTCTTCACGACGCACCATGTCCCAGAGGACCAAGCTGGCGCCGCGAAGGAGGCGATACGCCAGGCAGGGATCATGATGGAGCAGTTAAGGACCATCCGGGATGCGAGCCAGGCAGCTTACGACGCTAGTTCCGCCCTTCAAAGCAATGTTCAGGTCAGTCGACCACCGCCTGTTCTGTTAAGATATGCTATCAAAAACTTTTCTTTCCAGAATTTATAGTAGTCACCCAGTGGGTGTGTCGACTTAGACTCCGTGTTAGCGGGGGCACGCTGAGTGCACCCGCTGGGTGTAGTCCCCAAGGCTAAGGTCGACTGCTGGCAGTCGGCCTTAGGCTTTATAATTTCAGTCTTTGCGTCATTCGACTATGTCGACTGGATTTCGCAAACTGGTCGACTGGTCGACTCTGTCTTCAATAGGATTAGTGGGGGCACGCTGAGTGCACCCACTGGGTGTAGTCTCCAAGGCTAAGGTCGACTGATGGCAGTCGGCTTTTAGTTTTTATAATTTCAGTCTTTGCGTCATTCGACTATGTCGAATGGATTTCGCAAACCGGTGGGGGCACGCTGAGTGCACCCACTGGGTGTAGTCCCCGAGACTGTGGTCGACTGCTTGCAGTCGATTACAGTCTTAAAGAATACATCTCTCTTTTTTTTGAGGTCGACTGGTCGACTCTATCTTCGATAGGATTAGTGGGGGCACACTGAGTGCACCCACTGGGTGTAGTCCCCGAGACTACGGTCGAATGCTTGTATTCGGCTGTAGTCTTAGAAACGTGTGATTTTTCCTTTTTCACTCGGAAGTGAATTATATTTGACATTTAGTCGATTGGTTCTTCGCAGAACTCCTGTGATCTTGTGGCTCGCTACTCTGAGCTGGAAAACAAGCACGTTCAGCTCGAGCTGAATTTGAAGCTGGTTCAGGAGAAACTGACGAAGGCAAAGGAGGAGACCGAAGGTATGTTTGGTGAGATCTTGACGACTGATTTTTCCCTTCGTTTGTTTCAAATCTGATCTTGCTGTAACTTGCAGGTAAGGTAAGGGAGGCCCAACAGAAAAAAGACCTTGAACTAGCTGAGAAGATCAAGCTCGCTGACGAGAAGCTAGCTTCAGTCACCAAGCTTGAACAAGACAATACCAATCTGAAAGCTACTCTTGGGATTGCCAACAAGGAAGTCAGTCGACTGAAAACTGATAAAACTGCCCTGACCGACCAAGTCAGTAAGTTGACTGGGAAGAAAAATGATCTGGAGGCCTTCCTGAGTGGTCTTGCCAAGAAGCTGTTTCTTATGCTTGAAGGTAAACCTCTATGCTCGGCAATCATTTCCAATCGTGATTTTTTCATTCGACCATCGCCTTGACTCGGTGATCGTCCTTGCAGAATTTTGTCAAAACTTTGAAGAAGAAACTAGCCGGCTGGAACCAAACCTCGACCCCGTCAATTCCCCGGTGAACGACGAAGTTGCCATGAATGTTTTCCGACTGGAGTCCCGTGTTGCAGCTGCCGTGGACTATCTTGCAAGGCTGAAGGTCGCCACATCTCGCATCGACTCGACGCTCTGGCCCGGGGAGACACTTCAAAATGACCTTGAGTCGCTGATGGCTCGCTTGAACACGATCCCTGGTCGAGTGCAGGAGTGGAAGAAGTCCTCGGCTCAGTGCGGTGCAGATGTTGCTCTGTGTCTGGCCCGAGTCCACTGCAAAGATGCGCGAGAAGAGAAGCTGGCGGCCCTCCGGGTGGCCAACACCAAGAAACACGACTTCAGGTCCTTTATGGAAACTTTCCTTGCGGCTGCCACTCGGATCGCAGATGGAATTGATCTTGATGAGTTCGTTGCACCTTCCAGCCCTCCACAGGAGGGGTAAAAAACTTCTTCTAAGCTCGACGCTTTAAATTTGCCTCGGTATGCCGAGTGGAGTTGTAACCGATAAACCCTAACGGGCTTACCACCCGAGCACTTTTGGTTCCTTTAGATATCGATCCGAACTTGAATTTGTCGTTTGAATATGATTGCTTTTGGCTCGAAATGTCTTTTGCAGGTTCAAAGCAGGGCGCTTACTGCAATCGACTTATTCCTTAGTCCACTTAGGTGAGCGCTGGGCTGCAGCTAAGCCCCCGAGTGGAAGTCTGGCTTACCACTCGGCAGGATTTTTATAACTTAGGCGAGTACTTGGACTGCAGCTAAGCCTCCGAGTGGAAGTCTGGCTTACCACTCGGTAGGATTTTTATAACATAGGCGAGTACTTGGACTGCAGCTAAGCCTCCGAGTGGAAGTCTGGCTTACCACTCGGCAGGATTTTTATAACTTAGGCGAGTACTTGGACTGCAGCTAAGCCCCCGAGTGAGAGGTTTGCTCTTCACTCGGTAGGATTTTTGTAACTTAGGCGAGTACTTGGACTACAGCTAAGCCCCCGAGTGAGAGGTTTGCTCTTCACTCGGTAGGATTTTTGATTACTTAGGCGAGTACTTGGACTGCAGCTAAGCCCTCGAGTGAGAGGTTTGCTCTTCACTCGGTAGGATTTTTGATTACTTAGGCGAGCACTGGGCTGCAGCTAAGCTCCCGAGTGGAAGTCTGGCTTACCACTCGGCAGGATTTTTATAACTTAGGCGAGTACTTGGACTGCAGCTAAGCCTCCGAGTGAGAGGTTTGCTCTTCACTCGGTAGGATTTTTGATTACTTAGGCGAGTACTTGGACTGCAGCTAAGCCCCCGAGTGAGAGGTTTGCTCTTCACTCGGTAGGATTTTTGATTACTTAGGCGAGTACTTGGACTACAGCTAAGCCTCCGAGTGGAAGTCTGGCTTACCACTCGGCAGGATTTTTATAACTTAGGCGAAACGGATTCGCAGCTAAGCCTCCGAGTGGGAGTCTGGCTCACCACTCGGTAGGATTTTTTACAAACTTAGGCGGAACGGATTCGCGGCTAAGTCACCCACTGAGGGGAAATTTTATTAGACAAAATGAAAAGTGACAAAAATTATGGAGGAACTATGACACTATTATTTTGAGGTCCATGAACTATAGAAGTACTTTATTGCAACTCATCCGAGTGATAAAACTTAAGTGTAAAATGGGCGGAGTAGTTCCGCGTTCCAAGCTCGGGGCTCGTCGATATTATGCTCGACGTTGTAAAGACGGTACACCCCGTTGTGGAGAACCTTGGTGACGATGAAGGGACCTTCCCAAGAAGGAGCAAGCTTGTGTGGTTTGTGCTGATCCACTCGGAGAACCAAATCTCCTTCCTGGAAGGCTCGACCTCTCACATTTCTGGCGTGGAAACGACGCAAATCTTGTTGGTAGATGGTCGACCGGATCAGAGCCATCTCCCTTTCTTCCTCTAAAAGGTCGACTGCGTCCTGCCGCGCTTGTTCAGCTTCTGCTTCGTTGTAGATTTCAACTCGAGGAGCATTGTGGAGAAGATCACTCGGCAAGACTGCTTCAGCTCCGTAGACCAAGAAGAATGGAGTTCTTCCGGTCGCCCGATTAGGTGTGGTCCGTAGTCCCCAAAGCACTGAGGGAAGTTCGTCGACCCAAGCTCCAGCTGCATGCTTGAGATCACGCATCAGTCGGGGTTTCAATCCCTTCAGAATCAGGCCATTGGCTCGCTCTGCTTGTCCATTCGACTGCGGATGGGCGATTGAAGCGTAGTCGACCCGTGTGCCTTGAGAGTTACAGAAATCTCTGAATTCCTCCGAGTCAAAGTTCGACCCATTATCCGTAATGATGCTGTGCGGGACTCCATATCTGAATATTAGTTCCCTGATGAAGCTAACAGCAGTACCGGCGTCAAGGTTCTTGATTGGTTTAGCCTCAATCCACTTAGTGAACTTGTCGACTGCCACCAGTACATGCGTGAAGCCACTTCGCCCTGTTCTCAAAGGACCGACCATGTCCAACCCCCATACTGTGAAAGGCCAGACGAGTGGAATGGTCTTCAGGGCTGATGCAGGCTTGTGCGACATATTCGAGTAAAACTGACATCCCTCACACTTATCCACTATCTCCTTTGCCATCTCATTCGCCTTTGGCCAGTAAAATCCGGCTCGGTATGCTTTGGCCACGATGGTCCGAGAGGACGCGTGATGACCATAGGTCCCCGAGTGAATATCATTAAGGATGATTCGACCTTCTTCCGGCGTTTTGCACTTCTGACCGACTCCAGTCGCGCTTTCTCTGTATAACTGTCCTTTGATTACGGTAAAGGCCTTAGATCGGCGGACGATCTGTCGAGCCTCTTCCTCATCCTCCGGGAGCTCTTTTCTCAGGATATACGCGATATATGGAACCGTCCAATCGGGAATGACCACCAAGATCTCCATGACCAAGTCGACCACTGCTGGGACTTCAACCTCAGTCGGATCTGTGGCACTCTTGGGCTGTGGAGCTTCTTCGGTGAAAGGATCTTCTTTGACTGACGGAGTGTGTACATGCTCCAAGAACACACCACTCGGAATGGCTTCTCTCTTGGAACCTATCTTTGCTAGATCATCAGCTGCTTGATTTTTCAGTCGGGGTATATGATGGAGCTCCAACCCCTCGAACTTCTTTTCCAGCTTCCTCACTGCACTGCAGTATCCAGTCATGGCTGGGCTTCTCACGTCCCACTCCTTCATCACTTGATTGACCACTAAATCCGAGTCGCCATAGACCATCAGGCGATGGACGCCGAGTGAAATGGCCATGCGCAACCCATATAAGAGGGCCTCATATTCTGCCTCATTGTTGGAGGAGTCAAAGTGAATCTGGAGCACATATCTGAGCTTATCTCCTCTGGGGGAAACCAGGACAACCCCAGCACCGGAACCATTCAACATCTTAGAGCCATCAAAGAACATGGTCCAATGCTCCGAGTGAACTTCAGTCGGCTGCTGCTGTTCAATCCACTCGGCGAGGAAATCTGCTATTGCCTGGGACTTAATGGCTTTCTTTGCCTCAAACTTGATATCAAGGGGAAGAAGTTCAATCGCCCATTTGGCCACTCGACCAGTTGCATCTCTGTTGTGCAAAATCTCTGATAGTGGAGCGTCGCTGACGACTGTGATGGAATGATCAGAGAAATAATGAGCAACCTTCTTTGTGGTCATGTATATTCCATACACAAGCTTCTGATAATGAGGATATCTCTGCTTGGATGGAGTCAAGACTTCAGACAAATAATACACTGGGCGCTGAACTTTGAGAGCTTTTCCTTCTTCTTCCCGCTCGACCGTTAGCACAGTACTGATGACTTGTCCTGTGGCTGCGATATAGAGCAACAGAGGCTCTTTGCTGATTGGAGCAGCAAGCACCGGCTGGGTGGAGAGCAGAGCTTTTAGCTCGGCAAACGCTGCATCAGCTTCTGGAGTCCACTCGAACTTGTCTGCCTTCTTCATCAGTCGGTAAAGAGGCAATGCCTTTTCACCGAGTCGTGAGATGAATCGACTTAATGCGGCCAAGCATCCAGTAAGCTTCTGGACATCGTGCACTCGCACAGGGCGTTTCATTCGGAGAATAGTGCCGATCTTCTCTGGATTAGCGTCGATTCCTCGTTCGGAAACGAGAAAACCGAGTAACTTGCCACCAGGAACTCCAAATGTGCACTTTGATGGATTGAGCTTGATATCATACCTTCTGAGGTTGGCAAATGTTTCGGCGAGATCAGCGAGTAGGTCGGAACCTTTTCGTGACTTGACAACGATATCATCCATATACGCTTCCACATTCCGACTGATTTGAGTGAGTAGACACTTCTGAATCATTCGCATAAATGTGGCTCCGGCATTCTTGAGGCCGAATGGCATGGTGATATAGCAGAAGCACCCGAATGGAGTGATGAAAGCTGTTTTTACCTCGTCGGGTCCGTACAGACGGATCTGGTGGTACCCGGAGTAGGCGTCTAGAAAAGACAGTCTCTCGCATCCCGCGGTCGAGTCAACAATTTGATCTATGCGAGGGAGAGGAAAATGATCTTTCGGGCAGGCCCGGTTGATGTGCTTGAAATCAATGCACATTCGGAGTGATTTGTCTTTCTTAGGGACCATGACGACATTAGCGAGCCACTCGGAGTGGTATATCTCTCGGATAAATCCTGCCGCCAACAGTCGAGCCACTTCCTCACCAATGGCTTTTCTCTTCTGGACGGCGGACCGCCGAAGATGCTCTTTAACTGGTTTTGCAGATGAGTCGACTCTTAGGCGATGCTCAGCCAGTCCCCTGGGAACACCTGGCATGTCAGCGGGCTTCCATGCAAAAATGTCCCAGCTCTCACGGAGGAACTGGATGAGCGCTTCTTCCTATTTTGGGTCGAGTGTTGTGGAGATGCGGGTCGGAGCTGCATCAGGGTCGGCTGGGTGAATGTGAACAGGCTTCGACCCACCGGACGACTGAAATGCAGACTCTGTGGCGGGTTTCTTGGATCGCAGCAAATCACTCGGATCTGCGTTTTGCTTGTATTCTTCGAACTCGACCGCTGTCACCTGGGAATCAGCAATCTTTGAGCCTTTCTGGAAGCACTCTTCTGCCTTTTTCCGATCACCGGTGACAGTGATCACTCCTTTGGGGCCGGGCATCTTCAATTTGAGGTACACGTAACATGGTCGAGCCATGAACCGTGCATAAGCTGGTCTCCCCAAAATGGCATGATATGCACTCTGAAAATCCATGACCTCGAACGTCAACTTCTCTTTGCGAAAATGTTTCGAATCGCCAAACACCACGTCCAGAGCTATTTGGCCGAGTGACTCGGCTTTCTTTCCTGGTATAACTCCATGAAAGCTCATGTTACTGGTGCTTAGCCGGGACATCGGAATGCCCATTCCTTTCAGTGTGTCTGCATACAGCAAATTCAACCCACTACCACCGTCCATAAGCACTTTTGTCAGTCGAGTGCCTTCAACAACTGGATCGACCACCAAAGCTTGCCTCCCAGGGGTGGCAATATGAGTCGGGTGATCAGATTGGTCGAAGGTGATGGGTGTTTGGGACCATTTCAGATAGTTTGCCTTTACTGGGGCAACCGTGTTCACCTCATGGTTAATAACTTTCAATCGACTCTTGCTCTCCACATCTGCAAAGATCATTAGAGTAGAGTTGATATGGGGATATCCTTCCTCACTGTCCTCCTTGTCTTCGACCTTGTCTGACTCCTTCTCCTTGTTATTAGACTGTTTTCCCTGAAACTGCTGGACCAGGAGTCGACATTGGCGAGTGGTGTGCTTCAGGTAGATGATATTCCCCTCTTCGTCTTTCTTCGTGTGGATGTGACACGGCATATCCATCACATCGTTCCCTTCTTTATCCTTTACCTTCTTAGGGTTCCAGGATCCTTTTGGTTTCCCTTTAAACTTTCCCTGAGTCACGGCCAGAGCCTCTCCAGGAGCTGCCGGTTCAGCCTTCCGCTTCTGTTTCCGACTGGTGTTTCCCTTTTCCGACTGACTCGGCTTGTGTTTGCCGCTTCGGAGTCGGTCTTCTTCTTCGCCGTTGGCGTACTTGGTAGCAATCTCCATCATCCGACTCAAGGTCATGTCACCGGTTCGACCAAACTTCAAGCTCAATTCTCTGTTCTTGACGCCATCTTTAAAGGCGCAGACTGCCTGATGATCAGACACATTCTCCACAGTATGGTGCAAAGTGATCCATCTCTGAATATACTCTCTGAGAGTCTCATTGGTCTTCTGCATGCAGACTTGCAACTCCGTCTGTCCAGCCGGTCGCTTGCAAGTTCCTTCAAACGTTCTGATGAACACTCGGGACAGATCTTCCCAACTGTAAATGCTGCTAGGAGGTAATTGAGTCAACCATGCTCTGGCAGAACCTTCCAGCATGAGGGGCAAATGCTTCATGGCCACCTCGTCGTTCCCACCACCAATCTGAACCGCCACTCGGTAGTCCTCAAGCCAAGTTTCAGGCTTAGACTCACCAGTGAACTTGCTGACTCCTGTTGCCAACCTGAAATTGGGAGGGATAACTGCGGCTCTAATAGCTCTGCTGAAACATTCATGACCAGAAACATGCACTCGACTGCTTGTGGGCGCATCTCTGTCGAGTCCGCCTCGATGGGCTCTGTTCCGGTCGACCAAACCTTGCACGATAATGGATCGCGCGTCGAAGCCTGGTTCTCTGGGGTCGACTGGAACTCTTCGCCCCGTACTGAACTGACGCCTGTCATCTTGCTGCCGAGGAGCGTAAGACCCACCCCAAGGAGGGGAATTGGGCACTCGACGCCTATCATCTCGGTCGAGTCGGTCACCATATTGGTCTCGCCGATTCTCGCGCCCTTCACGCCGCGGAGGCGATCTGGGACTGTGAGCCGACTGAACCGTATTCGCAGCGACGGATCGACTGTGAATTCTGTTGCGCGACTGCGACACGGCCGAATTCTGGTCTCCTGCTGCCCGGAGCAGATCCCTGATCTGCATCAAGCCTCTGCCAGCTTCCGACTGAGAGGGTTGGATGGACTCTGCTATACGGGTCGCAGCTGCTAAATTCTGGATTGGGGTTCGATATACCTGAGTCGGCGGGAAGAGTTGACGTCGACTGGTGTCGGGAATTCGTTGCCGTGCGCGCTCGTCGAGTGCTCGCTGAAGATTCTCCAGTCGAGTGTGTTCGGCCAAATTGTCCAAACGTACCTCCTCCAAGGCGCGAGCCTCGGGGGTTTCTCCTGTGATGGGAGTACGCAGAACATCCACGTTCCTGCGGCGAAGTTCCTCTCTTTGCAGAGAGTCGAGTGGCTCGGGCTGGTACTCTTCGTGGTCTCGTGCGGGGTCGCTTCCGTCGCCTGCTCCACCATCACGGGCGAAGCCAGGGGGACTGCGGGGCCCGTCGACCATCAGAATTTCTGCCGCTGGATCACTGCTATCGCACTCGGATGCGGTCTCTACGGAACCAGTCGACAGATCGAACAGGCCGTAGAGAGATTCGTCGGGCTCGATTGCCGCAACTTGGGTGGTGGCCGTCTGGCGAGCCACCGCGTGCCTCACCCACCGCTGAATCCTCGACCGGCCCGAGCGCTTGCGCTGACGGGAGACCGGGAGGGTGGTCGATGGGGATGTCGACCGATACGGGGTCGACGGTTGCCGCAGCAGAACGTCGCGGACACATGCGCGAAAATGTGTCGCACCACGGACGGGGAGCGCATCAACGTCGAGTGGAGCCTCCTGGAGCCAGGCGGAGTCGTCGGCGATGAAGGTGAGAGCGCCGAGACGGATCTCTCGACCCTCGACCAAAAATCCAGCAGCCACCATGATGGAAGTACTCGGAAGAATCGCAACTTCTCCACAAAATTGCTAAAACACCTGCCCCACGGTGGGCGCCAACTGTCGTGGTTCTAAGCCTGACAGTAGAGTGGGGGTAGGTATGGAGAGGCAAGGTCCTAGCTATGGAGAGGTTGTAAACACAAGAGATGTACGAGTTCAGGCCCTTCTCGGAGGAAGTAAAAGCCCTACGTCTCGGAGCCCGGAGGCGGTCGAGTGGATTATATGTATATGAGTTACAGGGTGCCGAACCCGTCTACCTGTGGAGGGGGGTGGCTTATATAGAGTGCGCCAGGACCCCAGCCAGCCCACGTAGGAGAGGGTTTAAGGTGAGTTAAGTCCGGGGCGTTACTGGTAACGCCCCACATAAAGTGTCTTTACTATCATAAAGTCTACTTAATTACAGGCCGTTGTAGTGCAGAGTGCCTCTTGACCTTCTGGTGGTCGAGTGAGTCTTCGTGGTCGAGTCCTTCAAGGCAGTCGAGTGTGTCTCTCGTTGGTCGACTGGAAGGTGACCTCTTCTAAGGGTGTCCTTGGGCAGGGTACTTAGATCAGGTTTGTGGCCCTACCCTAGGTACATGACCCCATCAGCGACTGGGACGGGGGCGGCGACGGGGACGGGGGCGGCGACGGCGACGAGTCGATCGATCGGGGCGCGCGGGCGGTGCTTCAATGGGGAAACAGAGGGAGAAACAGAAGGAGAATGAAATTTTCGCAAGTGTTGTATATATAGGAGAGGCCTTTAGTACCGGTTGGAGCCACCAACCAGTACTAAAGGCCAGTTTTGGCCAGCCCAAGCGGCGGGAAGCGACCCCCTTTACTACCGGGTGGTGGCACAAACCGGTACTAAAGGCCCCCCTTTTAGTACCGGTTGGTGGTTCCAACCGGTACTAAAGGCCTCGCGCTGCCACCCCAAAGTTTAGTCCCACCTCGCCGGGCAAAGGGCAGCCGCACTGGTTTATAAACCCAGCCGCGGCTACCACTTCGAACTCCTCTATATAGCAGGCTTGTGGGCCTAAACTCTGCGCGCTGTCCTGTGAGTCTGCTGGGCCTTTAAGGCCTGTAATTACACACCTGTGGCCTATCAGGCCCACAGGGCAGCGCCCCAATTTTTTTATAGTTTTTTTCTTTTCTACTTTATTTTCTTCTATTTATTTTTGCGTAGTTTTTTGTATAGTTTTTTCTTTTCTGTTATATTTATTTTCTTCTATTTATTTGTGAGTAGTTTTTCATCTAGTTTGCCAAAATTCAACATTTTCAGAGTTTATTTTGTAGTGATTTTCAATTTCACGGTCATTTTGTAAACGATTGAAAAATAGCAAATATAATTTATTTTTCTTTTCTGCTTTATTTTTTCTTCTTTTTATTTCTGAGTAGTTTTTTCTTTTCTGCTATATTTATTTTCTTCTATTTATTTCTGAGTAGTTTTTTTGTATAGTTTTTTTCTTTTCAGCTATAGTTTTTCCTATTTTCTGCTATTTTTTCTTTTCTGCAAAACTTGATGGTCAAAGTCTGGAGTTATAACTTAAAAAAAAGAAATGTCGACGTGCAATTAGTTTTTGCCATAACAGAAGAAGTCCGGAGTTGTAATAAGTTATTAAAAATAAAAAAGAGGTGCAATGCTCATTAATTTGCTTCAAGCCTTTCGGAATAGTGTAAACTGCACTGCGCATAGCTCCGTGCAGTCTACCGTATTCCTGAAGGCTTGAAGCTAAGCAACGTGAGCATTGAGCCTCTTCTTCATTGTCTCTGCACTCAGGGCTTATAAACCGCTCCTATTCCCTCTCACTTCGCGAGGTGGGACTAAAAAATAGCTTACGTCTGGTTCATCCATGAACCGGTACTAAAGGTGCTCGTGGGGCCCCAGCCTTACCTGACACAACCTCATTAGTACCGGTTCGTGGTACAAACCGGCACTAAATGGTGATGGTGGGGCCATAGCCTGACCGGAGGCTGACACAGCCTCTTTAGTACCGATTCGTGGCATGAACCGGTACTAAAGGTTCGCCACGAACCGGTGCTATTGATCGCCACCACGAACCGGCACTAGTGTACACATTAGTGCCGGCTGAAATTCCAACCGGCGCTATTGTGCTTCACATTTGACCCTTCGCCACGACCCGGTACTAAAGGGGGTGCGCTGGCGCAGGTGCGGTGCGGCAAGTTTAGTCCCACCTAACTAGCCGAGAGGCGACCGCACTGGTTTATAAACCCCCTTGCGGTCGCTCTCTCGAGCTCCTCTCTAAAGCAGGCCTACTGGGCCTACGTGTTCTTTGCTGCCCTGTGGGCCCACTTGGCCTTTGCGGGCCTGCATCCTGGCCCAACAACAGGTTGGGTTTCTAGTCGTATGCAGGCCGCTCTGGCCTAGTAGGCGGGCTTTTTTATTTTTTTTGCTTTATTTATTTTTGTGTTGTTTTTTTGTGTATTTAGAGTTTCTTTGTGAATATTTTTGCTTTAGGTACAAAAAATTACAAACTTTCTGTTAGTGCCCGTAGTTTTCAAATTTAAATAGTTTAAATTTTGAATTATTTGAAATTAGTGTGAATCACTAGTTTGTGAATAACTTAACTTTAAAAATCAGTAAAGGCATGAAAGAATTTGTTTGCACATAAAATTTCTTCGCGTTTTAAATGCCAAAACACATAACTACCCTAACTATTACAAAGATTCCCCTCTGGGTGTGAAACACAGAAGAAAGTGATGATAGTGAAGCCGATCACATCCCAGATCTTTGGGTGTGAAACTTTTTCTTCGCGTGTGTCCCTTTGCGCCGTAACCATGGAAAATCTTCATCATTTAACGGGATGCTCGGGTCAATATTCACTATGAATGGAGCAATTTCATCAAACTTTTCATAATCTTCTGACTTGTCTGTCTTGTCATCCACTCCCACGATGTTTCTCTTCCCAGAAAGAACTATGTGCCGCTTTAGCTCATCGTACGATACATTCGCTTCCTTATCTTTTCTTTTTCTTGGCTTGGTAGACATGTCCTTCACATAGAAAACCTGTGCCACATCATTGGCTAGGACGAATGGTTCGTCTGCATACGCAAGATTGTTGAGATCCACTGTTGTCATTCCGTACTGCGGGTCTTCCGTTACCCCGCCTCGTGTCATATTGACCCATTTGCACCGAAACAAAGGGACCTTTAAACCACGTCGATAGTCAAGTTCCCATATGTCCTGTATATAACCATAATATGTTTCCTTTCCCGTCTTGGTTTCTGCATCAAAGCGGACACCACTGTTTTGGTTGGTGCTCTTCTTATCTTGGGCGATCGTGTAAAATGTATTACCATTTATCTCGTACCCTTTGAAAGTTATTATATTCGAAGATGGTAACTGGGACAGCAAGTACAGGTCATCTTCAATAGAGGTGTCATGCATGGTATGTGTCTGCAACCAGCTGGCGAAACTCCTGGTTTGTTCACGTGTAATCCAGTCATCAGACCGCTCCGGGTGTTTGGAGCGTAGCAAATTCTTGTGTTCATCCATATACGGAGCCACCAAGGCGGAATTCTGTAGAACTGTGTAGTGTGCTTCAATGAGAGAATGTCCGTCCATACATATTATTTGTTCCCCTCCTAGCGTGCCTTTTCCATCCAGTCTGCCCTTATGCCGCAATTCAGGAACACCAATCGGCTTAAGGTCAAGAATAAAGTCAATACAAAACTCAATGACCTCCTCATTTTGATGGCCCTTGGAGATGCTTCCTTCTGGCCTAGCACGGTTATGAACATATTTCTTTAAGACTCCCATGAACCTCTCAAAGGGGAACATATTGTGTAGAAATACAGGACCCAAAACGTTAATCTCTTCGCATAGGTGAACTAGGACGTGCGTCATGATGTTGAAGAAGGATGGTGGGAACACCAACTCGAAATTGACAAGACATTGCACTAAATCATTCTGTAACCTTGGTATGATTTCTGGATCGATTACCTTCTGAGAGATTGCATTGAGAAATGCACATAGCTTCACAATGGCTAATCAAACATTTTCCGGTAGAAGCCCCCTCAATGCAACCGGAAGCAGTTGCATCATAATCACGTGGCAGTCATGAGACTTTAGGTTCTGGAACTTTTTCTCTGCCATGTTTATTATTCCCTTTATATTCGATGAGAAGCCAGACGGTACCTTAATACTGAGCAGAGATTCAAAGAAGATTTTCTTCTCTTCTTTGGTAAGAGCATAGCTTGCATGACCCTGATGTATGTCGTCTTCTCCGTGCATACATTGCTGGTCCTCCCGTGCCTCAAGTGTATCTTTTGTCTTCCCAACACGCCCAAGAAGCCAAGCAGGGTCACGCAAAGATTCTTCGTCACATGCATCACGTCGATTGCGGAGCGGACCTCTAGGTCTTTCCAATATGGCAGGTCCCAAAATATATATTTCTTCTTCCACATGGGTGCGTGTCCGTCAGCGTCCTTCGGAACAGGTTGTCCGCCAGGACCCTTTCCAAATATCACCTTCAAATCCTTGACCATATCATGTACATTAGCACCAGTACGGTGGCGAGGCTTCGTCCGGTGATCCGCCTCACCTTTGAAATGCTTGCCTTTGTTTCTTACGGGATGCTTGCTCGGAAGAAATCGACAATGTCCCAGGTACACATTCTTCTTACAACTATTCAAATATATATTGTCGGTATCATCCAAACAGTCCGTACATCCGCGGTATCCCTTGTTTGTCATCCAAATATATATGAAAGGTTACTGAGAGCAGGCCAATCATTGATGGTCACGAACAGCAACGCCTTTAGGTCAAATTCTTCCCCCATGTGCTCATCCCACGCACGTACACCTGTTCCATTCCACAGTTGTAAGAGTTCTTCAACTAATGGCCTTAGGTACGCATCAATGTCGTTGCCGGGTTGCTTAGGGCCTTGGATGAGCACTGGCATCATAATGAACTTCCACTTCATGCACAACCAAGGAGGAAGGTTATACAAACATAGAGTCACAGGCCAGGTGCTATGGTTGCTGCTCTGCTCCCCAAAAGGATTAATGCCATCTGCGCTTAGACCAAACCATACGCTCCTTGCGTCATCTGCAAACTCCTTCCCGTACTTTCTTTCGATTTTTCTCCACTGCGACCTGTCAGCGGGTACTCTCAACTTTTCGTTTTTCTTACGGTCTTCTCTGTGCCATCGCATCGCCTTGGCATGCTCTTTGTTTTGGAACAAACGTTTCAATCGTGGTATTATAGGAGAATACCACATCACCTTGGCAGGAATCTTCTTCCTGGGGCGCTCGCCCTCGACATCACCATGCTCATCGCAGCTGATCTTATAGCGCAATGCACCACATACCGGGCAAGCGTTCAAAT
Organism: Triticum dicoccoides; assembly: GCF_002162155.2. NCBI lineage: Eukaryota > Viridiplantae > Streptophyta > Magnoliopsida > Poales > Poaceae > Triticum > Triticum dicoccoides. The sequence goes on from NC_041385.1 coordinate 18,021,334, forward strand.
CCTCGTACTCACCGCGGTAGAGGATGCAATCATTAGGGCATGCATGTATCTTCTGCACCTCTAACCCTAGAGGGCAGACAGCCTTCTTTGCTTCGTACGTACTCTCGGGCAATTCGTTGTCCTTTGGAAGCATATCCTTTATCATTACCAGCAACTTCCCAAATCCCTTGTCAGATACACCATTCTCTGCCTTCCATTGCAGCAATTCTAGTGTGGTGCCCGGCTTTTTCTTGTCACCTACACAATTCGGGTACAACAATTTTTTGTGATCCTCTAACATGCGCTGCAACTTCTTCTTCTCCAAATCACTTGCGCAGTTTCTCTTTGCATCGGCAATGGCCCGACCTAGATCATCAACGGGCTCATCTGATGCCTCTTCTTCAGCTTCTTCCCGCATTGTCGGCTCAGCTTCTTCCCGCATTACCGGCTCAGCTTCTTCCCCCATTGTTGTATCATCATATTCAGGGAACCCATGGCCAGGATAGCTGTCGTCGTCCTCTTCTTCTTCATTGTCTTCCATCATAACCCCTCTTTCTCCGTGCTTGGTCCAAACATTATAGTGGGGCATGAAACCGGACTCAAACAGGTGGGCGTGCATGGTTCTTAATGTAGAGTAATTGCGACCATTCTTACAGCCAGCACATGGACAAGGCATAAAACCATCCGCCCGCTTGTTTGCCTTAGCCGCAAGCAGAAAAGTATGCATGCCCTCAACGAACCGGGGAGAGCATAGTTCATCGTACATCCATTGCCGGCTCATCTTCATTACACAACACCGAATGGACCAAATTAATACAAGTTCATACATAAAGTTCATACAACACTTAAATGCAACAAACAAATAACTCTCTAGCTAAAGCATTTAAATGCAACAACAAATGCGATCAAGATCGCAACTAAGGTAACAATTGATCCAACAGCATAATGATACAAAGCCTCACTATCGATGGCATATTTTCTAATCTTTCTAATCTTCAAGCGCATTTTCTCCATCTTGATCTTGTGATCATCGACGACATCGGCAACATGCAACTCCAATTCCATCTTCTCCCCCTCAATTCTTTTTAATTTTTCTTTCAAGTACTCGTTTTCTCTTTCAACTAAATTTAACCTCTCGACAATAGGGTCGGTTGGAATTTCCGGTTCACATACCTCCTAGATAAAAATATCTATGTCAACTTGATGGGCATAATTTGTCATAAACATGAAATGCAACAAATAGTTTTAAAAGAGAATATACCATATCCGAATCATAACAAGGACGAGGGCCGACGGGGACGGATATCAAAACCATGGCACTATGTATAACAAACAACGTACGGGTAAGATAATTATTATACGAGTAACTATATATCCAAATCACACAAACATCAATTTTTTATATAAAATTTCATGAACAAGAGGCTCACCACAAGGTGGTGCCGGCGACGGGACGGTGCGGGCGATCGACGGTGGTTACGACGGAGATTTAGAAGGCACTAAGTAAACCACACCTACATATGCAAACTAAGTGTTATTTTGACCTCAAATTGCATATAAATCAAATACTACCACATATAATTCCTCCCAAATTACTAAAACCCACAATTAATCACTATATAAACCAATGCAAGAGCTAATCTAGCAACGAGAGATGAAAGGACAAAGTTGCTAACCTTGGTGATCATTTGAATGGATGAGGGCCTGCAAATCTTGACAAATTTGGGGCAAATTTTGTGATGAACTCGAGAGGAAGAAGGGAAGAACAGAGGAGAGGGAGAGGGGAAAGGGGGAAGAACAGAGTGCGGGTGGACGAAGGGTTTATATAGGACGACCTTTAGTACCGGTTCGTGCCACGAACCGGTACTAAAGGTGCTGGAAGGGCCCCACTCTGACAACATCCTGCCACCACTTTCTTTAGTACCGGTTCGTGGCACGAACCGGTGCTAAAGGTTTGCCACGAACCGGTACTAAAGAGCTCCTCCCGCCTAGCCGTTGGAACCGGCACTAATGGACACATTAGTGCCGGTTCTATTACAAACCGGGACTAATGTGTCTCACATTTGACCCTTTTTCTACTAGTGCATATTTCTGGCTACATATGACAAAAAAATAAATCCTTCAACCTTTCCACACAAATTTCTTAGGTGATGGAATTGAATGAGGTGACTGATGTTTGTAATAGCAAAATGCGCTAGTAATAAATTGCTTTCAACTAATGGATCAAGAAACAACAAAACCTAGGGAGAACTCCAGGTATACAACATGTGAATCATCTGCATATTGTTTATGATCTAAAATGAGTCCTTTTTTTACTTAGCCTTACCACAATTTTAATTGTTATTAGCATGTGTGGTTCCTATAGCCAAATGGAAAATATTCTCAGGGTGCATGCTACCTGCATTGACCGCCATACTTATTATGCAAAGACAAGATCAAACAGCCCAAATCTCACAAACTATATTTGGAAGATCTTACCAGTTGAACTGTTTCAGCATATTAGCACATCAAACCAGAGTCATCCTAACATTTCAGCTCCATTAGCTCCACCTTCAATGGTTGTGCCTAGAAGCATAAGAACTCCGGCAATTAACAACAGTTACACAATAAAGACAAATGGATAAGAGAAGGCAACATGAGACAGTTACAAAGATGACAAATATAACTTGAGCAAAATAACTCACTTATATAAATTATTTCTACAGATGTGGTATTAGTCACTCTTGACAGTAGCAATAAATAAAACAAAACAACATATGTTGTAAAATGCGAGGAATATTCATACAAGCAGTATACTTAGATACCTCATAATGGAGAAGCTAGCTTGTAAGAAAAGAACATGACCTATAAAATTTCTCATGTGAACTCCTTACTCGTAATGTCAACCAGACAAAATTATGCCAAAACAACAAACTCTAGAAACAAAAGTATTATTGGGTATCCTGTTTAACTAAATGGATCCCAAGAGAAGAAATGCAATTTATTTCTACGTGCTATATGAATGTAACAATCACCTATGGAAGGGTTCATGGACAAATGAGAAAATCTAAATTATTTCAAAAGGTGTGAATTCAACAGAATTCTTTTATGGAGTTAAATTAAAAAAGATCATAAAAAATAATAGTAACAATAATAGACAAATAATATAACTAGCTTCGGCACTCAAACTTGCTAGCTAAGTTAATCATTTGACATTTGATTTTGGTATCTTCCAATAGAAAAGACAAGCACATTGAAACATAACACATAATAAAGTAGTACGACAAAAATTTCGTCCATCTAGCAAAGATGCAATTACTAAATAAATTTTATCACAGGAAATTTCTTACTAAGTTCAAGTTGTAAGTGGACATTTAAGAATCACAATATCTACATGCGAGAAATCAAGTACAAAACATAACGAGAATGGGTTACTCCTAAGATATAAAGAATAAGGATGAGCAATCACCTAGTGGATAGAAACTCGTGAAAGAATAGCAATAACTAGCTGATACCCGCGCGGCGGCACGCCGCGCCTTACTTATTGGCAGTGATATATGTTGTTGTATAGTAAGTAAATATTCTTATGTTGATGGTTTTTTTTCCGAAAAAGAGATTGGCACGTTTAGTTCGGCATTCATTTTTTATGGGATGGTGATCAAAGGAAGGGAGAAAATATTGGTTGGCTATTTTGATCGATGAGATAAATGGAATTTTCTATAGTTTTGGCTCTCTTCCCTTTAAACTTGGGCGGAGTGTATGCATGTTATATGAGACATATGTGGATCGAGTTCTTATACATGAGGTTTGATGTGTGGATCAAGCTCAAAACATGTGTTATCGATGCACACGTGTTACATATTCATGTGAAGGATGATGATACGATTTGTGTAGCTTGTGGTACAATGGGTTCTTTTTTATAGATATTGTTCGATCTCGAATGTTCTAGCCCAAGGGAGATGGTGCTAAAATAGGATTCGTTGTGTCTGCGGCATTGCATTGTTTCTGTATATTGTTTTATATGTGGACTAAAATAATCATAACCTTGGAGCTATACGGATGCTATGTGGACTTGAGGAAATAGAGTGCAATACATAAAGGGAAAAAGAAGATTTTATTTCTTATAGCGATAGAGTATATGTTCTACAGTGTTCTGGTTTTCCCTCCGTGATAATGTAGTAAATAACTTGGCCGAATTATTGAACTTGGTTGCGTGCTGGTGTTGGGCCAGTATATGGATTGTAGGATCATTGGTAGCTGGGTGTTCCGAGCACATGTGATACAATCTAATATGTCGTTTGGGTACAGGTGATACAGTCAAATCTTTATTGGGTTACATTGCATCACCTTGGGCAGTATATAAGTCAGGAATTCGAGAACATGTCAAGTTTATTTATTGATGTCATTGCCCCCTTGTGTATTTAGTAGGAGGTCGATGAGTTTAATAAGGTTAGCTACACGCTGCTTGTGAAGTGTGCAGAACTGTATCTTTTGTGAAAACATAGATTGACAACAATCGTGGGAGTTCCACGTGAAGAGGAATGAAGATGTGAAACTTGCATGATGAAAAATATTTCCCAGATCTAAATGACATACATGTACACGAGAGTAGAGGGATGTACAACATAACCGATAAGAATAACAGACTGAAAAACCTTAACAAACTGACTGGCTAACAGTATAGTCAGTGTTACAACATGAAGGATCACTCCCATATTGTGCAGAAGTGTACACAAAGAGCATAATATATGTTCCTAAGAGTATGAACATCCATGAGAAAGTAAGAAATTTGCATACATTAGGAACTCGTTTCAGCATGAAATAGTTCATGTGTCGTCATATTTTCTCAGTAACAATTGCAGAGCATGATAAGAAGGATAGAACAATACTAATAGTTTCATTAGGCGGTTAACTACACAAATCATTGTCACCTTTTCTGCCCTATGATTCTCCGGAGAAATATCCTCCTCAAAGGGCTGCGAGGAAAAGGCATCCTAGGAGATATAGAATTTGGGAAATTCGTTACAAATCCTACGGCCACATCCAATAAAAACTGAAAATTCGAATATGCAAACACTGGAGATGATGGATCCTTTACTGGATAGGTTCGAAATTATTGCTGGACAAATATTTTCTAATGTACATTCAGGTCAAAAATTGAAGAAAATAATGACATGGAATGTGGACCCACTTCTTTTGATAGCCTCGTACATGAGCCTGGTGCAACATTTATGGAAACAAAGATGGTAGTGGCAAACCATACAATATTGCAAATCTGTTCAACAATTCCTCAAATGCACACATGCAAAGAAAACAACAGATGACCATCCATAATGTGTGTCAGGCATCAATAATTAAGGTTAGGAAATGTGTGTCAGGCATCAATAATTAAGGTGAATGAGCAGAAGCTTGCCTTGTTTCAAAAGAGACACAAAATAATGATGCAGAATGGCTATGAACATCCATAAAGGTTTTAGGAGTGACAATGACATCATTTACAAAATCTTAAATCGAAATAAAACTATATTGATAATCATGCCTAAAAGGGAAAAAAAAGGAAAAATAGCTGCAACCAAACGTCATTGAACTGATGGAGTGACATATGAGAACACCCCTCCCAACAGAACATTCTGACAAAGAGGATGTTCATTTTTCAGACTTTTTTTGCAGAGACCGTGTAAGCTCCCCATCTTCTAAATGATCATCAATACCTAGTTCATAAAAAATGACATAACATTAAAATGGTGCTTTCTATCAACTCTTCATTTTTTACAGCCTCCTTAACCTACAACTGCTATTCCAAGATAGGCAATTTAATGTCTCATACAACCAGACAATAGAATATAAATTAGAGAGTATCAGAACTGGTTTAGATTGGATAATACAAATCTAGTGTTTCCCTTCATTTGATCTTTCTCTGTAAATAATAGTACAATAGTGCGATCAACAGTGAAATAATTAAACAAAGCAACATCCGGTGACTTGTATAAAAATACAATATGTCACCTAATATTCAGGAACCATCATTCTGATACGAAACAAATTAAAGAGCTATATACTCGAGTTACTAAGAAATACGGTAGTGTATCTACACCATCCGTATACGGATCCAGTGTGAGACCATCACCTAGCTACTACACGCACGCATGCATCAAGCCCACACATCACACATGCAGCAGCAGCTCGTAAGCCCTGCACGCACGCGACGCAATAGCCCGCGCAAGCAAGAAGCACGCCGCACACAGCGAATGCGCGGCAGCAGGGCGCACGGCAAGAGAGCGAGGACAAGACAGTCGTGCGCTCACCGTCGTGCAGTTCAAGTGGAGGCGAATCGACAGGAAGCTGAAGAACCCTTTGTGAGGATTTCCGCGCTGATATACCGGAGGCAACTGATCCTTACGGCGACCTCACGGGCCGGAAACGGCGGGGTGCCGAAGATAGGCGCAAGGTCGACGTGACGGCTGCGAGCTCGAGATGCATGCGGGTGGGGTGAGCTTAGGTGGAGAACACCACCTCATGGTCTCACGGAGGGCGAGGACGGTGCGCCGTCGCGGCCGGAGTTCTGCATCCTGGACAGACACGACCTCGGCTCTCCTGCATGCGCCATCGTCTCTAGACTCTCCTTTCCACGCCATGTCTGCGGTCGCCGCCGACACCGCAACGGTCCCCGGTGGCGCATGCAGGAGCTTCTCGACTCTCGACTCTCGAAGTCTCGAGTCCTTCTGCGGACAACCAGAGCTCCTCCACCACGCAGGCCACGGCGGCGAGCCGCCCATCCACGGCATGTCCTCAGAAAGTACCTATCCAACCTCCCTCCCTCAAATCGCTGCCGTCGCGCGCTGGCGCGCATCACCCATTCGCCATCGGCTTCGTCACACAAACCACCGCCGTCCTGCGAGGCTGCGCGTCGTCCATTATCACGTCCAGTGCACGCCAGCAAGCAAGCTGGTTTCCTCCGCCGTGGATGTTCGCGCCTGAGACTGAGAGTGAGAGGGCCTGCTGCTCCTCAAGGCGGCGGCACTGGAGACTGGACGCAACCTCGCATGTATCAGTGATGAGCTCGGTGGATGAACCGACCGAGGAGGCGAGGACGAAGGAGGACACCGTCCACGGCAAATTGTTCATGCGGTCCCGTGAGCTACGCACCTTGGTAGGCCGCATGTGCGTGCATCTCCTGTCGCCGCTCAAGGTGGAGGTCGTAGCTTGCATGACCACGAAGCCAGCCACCACCGTGGCCCGCGCTCGGAATCCACCCCGCCATCAAAGCCTAGGGCCGCTGCTGGCCGGCTCCACGGGCTGAAGCTGCGACCGATCCTCACCAGGCCCGACTGGTGCGGCAAAGAAGGTTGACTGGGAGGAGGAGGCCAAGAGCAGCTGCAGGGCATCGCCGACGGACAGGACGTGACGGCGACGGCCGGTACATGTCAAGCCAAGCGGCTGGTTGAAGGGAAGAAGGCCAGCGTAGGAGCAGCCTCCAATGGCGACCACCATGCTACAGAGGCGGCGCTGGCTGCAGGAGAGCCTCGTGATGGTGATGGAGTCGGCGGACCCAGAGGGGGACTTCCTGGAGAGCATGGCAGAGATAGTGCAGCGAAGGACAACGTCCAAGCGTCGTAGCGGCACCTCGAGGAGCTTCTCGTGTGTTACCTCGTCGTCAACGCCGCTGAGCACCACCGCGCCATCGTCACCGACTTCCGGCGTGCTTGGCTCGACGGCACGACCAACATATGCTGCCACCGAACTCTGGCCATCCTGCTGCCTCCTCACCCTGCCCATCCTGCTGTCGCTCTCCACAAATCGGTGCTGATAGAAGTGGCGGAGAATTGAGAAAGATAGAGATACAATTGCGTCGGTGGAGATGCGGTGAATGCCCTTCATCGAAGCCAGGGGGCTTTTTATACGCGTATAAAGGCGGTGGAGGATCTGGCGCGAACCTTCTTCCCAGGGCCTTCGAGAGGGGCACGATCGAGGGCGGCAAGGCGGCTCTGCATTGGGAATCGAGAGTTGGAGAGAAAAGCGATGGAGAGAACCGACAATTTATGCTGTCAAAATTAAAAGATGGATATCTCAACTGAGCTAGGACACGTACATAGAACAACAACCGCATGCGAACAAAAGCCAGCAAATCGCAAGAGACGGGCCTAGTACATGCAGATTTTTTCCAACCAACAGACGTGGTCAAATCAAACTCGTACAAACTGACACAGCGAAAGGAATGTTGTATACCTCCCTACTGAATCGCTAGATGCACCCGAACGCCTACACGCCCAGAGCCCCCGCTAATTGGCGTGTCATCACCCCATTGGTCAGGTTTTTACAGATTGAAAAAAGTCAAGAAAAGCAGAAAAAAGAAACCTGGCTAGATTTAGTATATTTAGAATATGTAAAACCGGCTACATTAAGTTTCCTGGCTTACATTGACTTCAGCTGAACCATACAGACAACATCGTGCCAAGTTAAAAAGATTGCACCGGTATCCTCATCATACCCCACTAATTTGAGCCATTCATTCCATCTCACGGTCCCAGGGATCTTAAGAAGTTCACTCAATGAAACGGTTTTCCGCAACAACCATATGGCAACACCTAGACAATTGACCTTCCTCTGCCACATTTGAAGCTTAAGATGAGACAAGGCGGCAAGACCAACAGCGCCATCCTGTTCCTCAATGATATGAAAGTTGTCAAAATCATTCATGTTCATACCATGAGGCCGCTTGATCACGGTAAGGTTCTGCTTGCGCAAATCAAACTCAAGTATATCATTTCCCTTATGCTTAGCCGGCCAGTACAGGGAATTACCTACAAGGGTGCTAGTACTGTGACCAAATAGAGTGTCATCTGAAGCCTCTGTCAAGATGGAATTGCCCCATGTGTCAGTCTCAGAGGAGTAAACTCCGGCGATGAGTAGTTGATAATCATACATGGAGTACATGGACATGAAGACCAGCTTGAATGGGCTTTGAGTGGCACACGCCGTGTACATGGTTCTGGTCTCTGGCAGCGCAGACCACTGCCGCCTTGAAGTAGATTTTGTTTAACTCCGGCGGCAAGGACAGGCGGTGCTGGTTGTTGGTGATAGGATCACACACGATGAGCTCTTGCAAGTCTTTGACGAGGACGCGGCCTTGGCGGCAATCGAGGACCTCGGAGTGGCTGTAGCATTGTCCAAGGGAGAAGAGCCCAGGGGGTGTGCGGTCGGGAGCAAGGGCCGGGCCGGGCCGGGCGTGAACATGACCTGTTGGCCACCGCAATGGATGAAGCCGAGGAGGGGCGGCTTGCCGTGGTGTGCATAGAACTGGCGGAGAAACTTGGAGTCGACCAGGATGCTCCGCCACTCTGCTTGCTGACGGCAAGGGCGCGGGGGATCGAGTATAGGTCCGGGGGAGGCGGAGAAGGATCTCCCAGAGCATATCTTGATTGTCCGGCAGGGGGCTCCGGCGAGGTGCCGTCGACCTCCTCGCTGGCTTGGATCTGGGGACGGTTGCGCTTGCGGAGGCACCTGCGGGTCACTCGGTCGGCCTCCTCGCTCACCTGGATTTGGGAACGGAGGCGCTTACAGCTGCTGGGGCTGGCATCTATTTGGGGACGGAGCCCCACGCTGCGTCGGCGGCTGGGCATTCCTGCGCCGCCCTCGCCGGGGTGGAGGCGGAGACCTAGATCGCTGGCTAGACGGGGAAGAAGGGACGCACTCGGGACAGTTGGGTACGGGTGTTTTTTTTTTCTTCCGTCTGCTGCTATGATCGATGCCCGGTTGGGTTTTTATTTTATTTTATTTTGCAAGTTAGAGCAAGGTTAATAGTAAAGCCGGCTGTCGGCTCTATAGTAGAGCCATGTCACCTGCATCCTGTATTTGAAAAGGTTCATACAGTAGAATGGCTGTAGTGTTGGCTATACATTTAATGCATGCATGCTATGCTAGGCGAAGGAAAGTAACACGATTGGCTGGGAGGAGCTGAACGCCGGCCGCAGCGCTCGCATGGGCTGCATGCAGGCTCCTTTTCCTCGTTGCTTGTGCTATCGCCCGGCGACTCGCGAAGCGCCCGCTTGGTCCTTTCTTCTCGCTTCTCTTTCTTCCAGCTATGACTTTGCTGATGTGGAAGATGATATAGCCTGCTGACTAGTCTCTATTGTACTTGCTCTTAGAGTGTTCAATCAAGTTAAGGCGTAGTTTTGTTATATCTTCATCAGGCTTGAAAGCGTACACGACCAGAGCATCCATCTTGGTATTTTGACACTGTCATGCTTCATTTGTACTGTGTTTTACATTGTGGAAATATGAAATGTTTGTGAATTACTCGTATAAAAGATGCTGGACTACCCGCCTCCAGGAGCTCAATGAGGGCGAAGAGAGTCTCGCAGCCGTCCGTTGCCGGGTGGCTTGCGGCGGAGCCTCTCGGGGTGGCTCCGGGCCGTACGATCTACCCGAACAGCTCGTACCCGGGCAATCCAGCTGGAGGGTGCAAGACGGGTGGACCGTCGGGCACGTCTGGTCCACTCGTCATTGGACGGTGCCCGCAGCTGAAAGGCGCCCGCTCAATGGTCTAGCAGAGTCTGTCTGGGAGGTCCATGACAAGTGGACCGCGTGCACGCCTAGGGCCACCGCCATTGGGCGGCGCCTGCAGTTAAAAGTCCCCAATCCGATGGTCTGCTTTGGCCCGCCTGGGAAGTCCATGACGGGTGGAACGCCGGGCATGTCCGGTCCACTCGTCATTGGATGGTGCCCGCAGCTGAAAGCCGCCCGCCCACTGGTCTGGCCGAGCCTGTCTGCGAGGTCCATGACAGGTGGACTGCGTGCAGGCCTGGGGCTACCGTCATTGGGTGGCACCTGCAGCTGAAAGCCGCCAGCCCGATGGTCTACCTGGGCCCGCCTGGGAAGTCCATGACAGGTGGACCGCCCAGCGCCCCCGGGCAATCATCGATCAATGGGTGGCATTAGGCGCACCACCAGTGATGCCCCGCGCACTGTTTGTCGCGCGATAGGGAGGTCAGGCCGACTTGGCGGAGTCTTTCTGGTCGGGCGGGCCGACGTCCGTTGCAGGGTGGCTACCGGCCGGAGCCTCTCGGCGCGGCTCCATGTTGTTCGATCTACCCGGTGCACCCAATGGATCCGGCTGGGAGGTCCGTGACATGTGGATCGCCTAGCGCCCGTCGCTCTTTCCCACCAGCCGCTATTTTCCTAGCCCGCTATTTAAAACATTGGATGTAATGGACGAGATGATGCACTTGGCTTGTAACATAAATAAATGAAGCAATGGTTGTATAGTGGTCTCGAGTATGAAACAATCTGTGGTGCTTACCGAGTACTTCCAGGCAGAAAGAAACATCTAATAACCACTACCTCTGTCCTTAATATTAGACGTTTTTGTAGTTCAATGTTTTTGTAGTTCAATTTGAACTACAAAAATGTCTCATGGTAAGGGACGGAGGGAGTAGCAGAGTAGCATCCTACTGCGATGTCCAAGATATTTTGCTTCAGCTGGGAATTCTTATACATGATATTTTGCTTCAGCTGCTGCTGCTGGGTTTTCTGAAATGCTCAATCTTTTGTGCTGGGAACAACAGTTTCCCTCATATGAACTCTTGCCATGGATTTCATAAAGACGAATAAAAGCTGGTGTATGCCACCTGCAAATTCCTAAAACTAAGTTTCTTATGAACACATATTTTACTAGATTTGTTTTTGCCGAAACATATTTGTTCAAATCTGGTAGAATCTTCAGGTACAGGTTTGGAAGATGGAGAACCTGAACAGCCGAACAAATGTTTATGCATTTGTTGCACTCCATCCTTTTTAGGTACGAGTAATTTTGAGTAGTAAGGGCATGTACAATGGAGGCAGTACCCTGCTACTGCCCCATCTACCAACAAGATAAAGAAAATCTGAAGCTACATGCATTACAAAAGTTACCCAACGCATGGGGTGGTCTCATGTATTTTACTGGGTCCCATGATGACTCTGCTATCATCAACTTTATTTGCATGTAGATTGATTTTTCCTCACAGCACATTCTCTCCCTTCCCTTTCTCTCATGGAGGACCACACTTTTTGGCTGAAGAAGCTAGCTCCTCTGCAAGCTACACCAAGCCTCTGCAAGCTATAGTCTTTTCTATCAATTTTCTCCACGGAAGCATTCATCCAACATGGAATCATGGGGCATGTGTCCAAGCTGGACCATTGGCCATGCCCTAAAACAGAATGAAGCCATTTGCTAATCTTCCTCTTAACTTTTATCAAGTCATCACCGATGACGACGACAAAGGCTACACCCCCATTCTTTATCGGCAGGTGGCAGTTGCATGTGCCAGTTGCTCTAGTGCCTGCTAGCGCATCAATTGTCGTGGAAAAATGAATTCCACCTATGACTGTGACATCCCGCCATGTGAGATTTGGCCCAATCCTTTCGCATTAGCAGCAGTAAACATACGTAGCATAGGGTAAATGCACATCGTCATCAGTAGGAAAGAGGAAGATATGGTCCATGCTTTCGGTGCTGCTCGTATCGAAATGCTGAAAGAAATGTCTTAGAATGTTGAAACTGAAAGCAACCCAATTATTTTCTGTTTATTATTGTGATGGGGAGAAAGCAACGCAAATGAGTGGTTGGTTGCAAATGGACAAAGACAGGGCCTATGACGTAATCCACGGCATGTAGATGTAGAACGTACTACAAACTTAGTTTTACCAAACTTAGTATTACCATATGTGGGTTTATATTTTCTAACATACTACAAACTTTTGAATTGGGTCTTGCTAATACTCTCTCCGTTCCAAAATAAATGACCCAACTTTATACTAACTTTAGTACAAAGTTGGGTCATCTATTTTGGAACGGAGGGAGTACGTACTTATGTCATTATATATCAAACATAAGCTTGTGTGCATGTGCGTTTGCTGACCGGCATAGATTGACCGCAAGTCAAGGTCTTCGATGTGGAAAGCACAGAACCACTTGGAAAAGCTTTCCACTAATGCCGTTAGGGATCTCTCCACTAATCGACAAAAATATTACACCGAAAGCACCACTTGGAAGCTGGAGCCTATAAAAAATGACCCTTCTCACCATATTAAGATGGGTGAATGGATCGATAAGATATCAGCCCAAAGCTAAAGCATGCACTGACATCTCTGTCCCAAACATACATGGCCTCACTTGGATTTCCATCCATATCCATACCCATTCTCTTCTTGATCACCCTGCTGTCCACTGTACACACATCTTCTTCTCCTGGTCCAAGCAAGAGCAATGGTAGCGACACTGATCTTGCCGTCATGCTGGCTTTCAAAGCACAGCTCTCCGACCCTCTCAGCATCCTTTCCAGCAACTGGACTACTGGTACGAATTTTTGCCACTGGTTTGGTGTCACATGCAGTCGGCGCCGGCAGCGCGTCACTGCTTTGAAACTGCCAGGCTCCCCCCTCCATGGATCAATCACTCCTCACCTTGGTAACCTCTCTTTCCTCTCCTATCTCAATCTCAACAGTACAAATCTCACGGGATCCATCCCCGATGATTTAGGACGGCTTCATCGTCTTAAATACCTATATCTCGGATTCAATGGCCTATCAGGTAGCATCCCAACCACCATAGGAAACCTCACAAGGCTTCGTGTTCTTTCCCTATATTATAGCCATCTATCTGGTTCAATCCCGGTAGAACTTCAGAACCTGCAGAGTCTTGGCTACTTCAGTGTCTTCAGGAATTACCTGAGCGGCTCAATACCCACCTATCTATTTAATAATACCCCTCTGATAACTCACCTAGACATCGGTAACAACAGCCTGTCCGGACAAATACCATCTTGTATTGGCTCCTTACCAATGCTTGAGTTCCTTGACCTTCAAGTGAATCATTTCAGCGGCCTAGTACCTCCATCCATATTCAACCATTCTAGATTAACTCAAATCTGGCTTGGACTGAACCACAATTTAACTGGTCCAATCCCTAACAACGAAAGTTTTAGTCTACCAGCGTTGCAAGAGATTGGCCTGGATAGCAATAGATTCACCGGTGAGATTCCATCGGGGCTCTCCTCTTGTAACTACCTCCAAGGTATCTCCTTCAACCGGAATTCCTTCGAAGGTGTTGTGCCAACATGGCTGGGCAAGCTTTCTCATCTCAGTTTCCTTTCCTTGGGTAGGAATCACTTTGTTGGTCCAATTCCTGTTGCACTTAGCAACCTCACTCAGCTAGGTACACTAGCCATACCGGCCTGTAACCTGTCAGGAGCCATTCCAGAAGAGTTTGGACAATTGGACCAACTCACTGTGTTGGATGTCTCAGACAATCAACTAGTCGGACCCATTCCTGCATCTCTAGGTAACCTGTCTGAATTAGCATACTTGCTTTTAAACAAAAACATGTTCCTTGGATTGGTACCAGGAACAATTGGTAGTGCCAACTCTATGGTTCGTATTGATATTTCAGAGAACTGCCTAGAGGGGAATCTTAGCTTCTTATCCAGTTTTTCTAATTTTAGAAAGCTCCAGTTTATTCACATCTCTTCAAATAATTTCACCAGTGGCATCCCTAACTATGTGGGGAACCTGTCGAGCCAGCTGCTGATTTTCAGTGCATCTAAGAACAATTTTGTTGGTGAACTTCCGCCTATGATTTCAAACCTAACACGCCTTGAATGGCTAGATTTTTCAAAGAATCAGTTGGATAGTAAGATTCCAGAATCCATCATGATGATGGAGAATCTTCAGTGGCTTGACCTGGATGGAAATCACTTTTTTGGGTCCATCCCATCTCAAATTGCAATGCTCAAGAATATAGGACATTTGTTCCTCTATAACAATAAATTGTCTGGTCCAATACCAGAGGGGATTGGTAACCTGACCAAGTAGAATACCTAATACTGTCCGACAACCAGTTATCATCAATTATCCCATCAAGTTTATTTCATCCTGACAGTGTCCTCCAGCTAGATGTGTCTCAAAACTTCTTGACTGGCACATTACCCGTTGACATGGGCTATTTGAAGCAAATTTACAGCATGGACCTCTCTTCCAACCTCTTGGTTGGTAGAATCCCATATTCGATTGGACAGCTCCAAATGATAGCCTACTTGAACTTGTCACACAATTCATTTCATGATTCACTTCCAGAATCTTTCGGCAAGCTAACCAGCTTGGAAAGTTTGGACCTATCACATAACAATCTCTCTGGATCAATACCAAAGTACCTAGTCAATTTCACCATATTGGCTAGCTTGGACCTGTCTTTCAACAAGCTACATGGTCAAGTACCAGAAGGTGGTGTCTTTTCAAATATTAGTCAACAATCCTTGATGGGAAATTCTGGGCTTTGTGGCGCTTCACGTTTAGGACTTCCAATGTGCCCAAGTAACTCTCAAAGAACTATTAATGGCCACATGTTGAAAATTTTGCTCCCTGCTATCATCGTATCAATTGGACTTGTAGCTTTCAGCATATATGTAACAGTCAGAAAGAATATAAAGAAGCAGCAAGGGATGTCAACTTCTCCCGGTATGGTTGACATGCCCACCCATCACCTGGTCTCGTACCATGAGCTTGTTCAGGCAACTGATAATTTTAGTGAGAGCAACCTGCTAGGGTCTGGAAGTTTTGGAAAAGTTTTCAAGGGCCAGCTAAGCAATGGTTTGATTGTTGCAATCAAAGTTCTAGACATGCAGCTAGAACAAGCGATGAGAAGCTTTGATACAGAGTGTGGCGTACTACGGATGGCACGGCACCGCAATCTAATGAGGATACTCAATACCTGCTCCAACTTGGAATTTAGGGCATTGGTGCTTCAATACATGCCCAACGGCAGCTTAGAGATGCTCCTGCACAACTCTCAAGGTACAACACCATTGGGATTCAGTGAGAGACTAGGCATCATGCTTGATGTGTCGTTGGGAATGGAGTATCTGCACCACGAACACTACGAGGTGGTCTTGCACTGTGACTTGAAGCCTAGCAATGTGTTGTTCGATGAGGACATGACAGCACATGTGGCAGACTTTGGCATTGCAAGACTGTTACTAGGTGATGACAGCTCTACAATCACTGCGAGCATGCCTGGAACACTTGGCTACATGGCACCAGGTACTGTTACTATCTAGCAATTTTCTTGCTCAATCTACTTCCTATTGAACCACTGAGTAATTAAGTTAATCGGGCATGCCTTAATTTCAGAGTATGGGGCTCAGGGAAAAGCTTCACGAAAAAGTGATGTATTCAGCTTTGGAATCATGCTCTTTGAAGTCTTCACTAGAAAGAGACCCACCGATGCGTTTTTTGTCGGAGATATAAGCCTGAGGCAGTGGGTTGTTGAGGTGTTTCCTGCAGAACTTTTCCGTGTTGTGGATGATCAACTACTACAAGGGTCTTTTAGCTGCAGCACAGAAGGCTTTCTTGTGCCGATATTTGAGTTGGGTTTGGCCTGCACTAGCGACTCTCCTGACCAAAGGATGACAATGAGCGATGTGGTTGTGAAGCTGAAGAAGATCCAAGTGGCCTACAATAAATCAATAGCGGCCGCACGGAATGAAGCCAGTCATTGACCAACATTGCTTAGTTCGTCCTGTTATATATCAGAATAAAGGGCGAAAACAATGCAACCGAATTCAAGATGTCAAAAAGCTATGATGCAGCTGTTAAGATATGTCACATGAATAGACTAGAACCTTCTAGATCCTATCACCGTACATGGTTTGGTTGAGATAAACCTTAACCGTCTTCCATGTAATCCCTAGTATTCCCTATGTATCAAGTCCAATAACCTCTGGATGCAATTTCCTGCTTGTATGCTATTACGGGATAAGCACCGCAATATAAATACATTGTATGCGGCGTCCTGTGGGGCGTGAGACGCTTCCTGAAATCCTACATGGTAATAAAGCACAGGTTCTTCCTCTTCCATCTAGCGATCACTACCCCGATCTGCACCCACGGCCACCACATCAACTGCCGCCGGGGCTGCCCTCGGAGAAACTGACCAGAGGAAAATCACCTCATGTGGAAGGACTAGATCATGCCACTAACCGGCACTGACGCCGCGTCGTCAAAGACGGTGTCACAAACAAAAGAAGACGACGGGCCAGGTACCCAACCTCCTCTACGCTGCTCAGCTAACGCATGACCAGCAGGTGCTTTGCTAGCTGCTGACCCCCCTCTCCAAAGAGGTGATCATGCAAGCCATGCGCAAGGAGAGCGCCCCGGCGACCTGGACTGTGATCAAAACCATGTTTGCATCCTAAGCACGCTCTTCGATTACAAACTTGAGTCACCATCGCCAATACAAAAAAGGGTAGCATGTCCTTTAATAAGATTAGAACCCATGTGCGCTATTAAAAACAGTGAATATATGTCGCTTTTCCTAACCTCTTCACCAAGCGGTGTTTTTCTAATGGATGGAAAATGAGCTCACCAAATGGAGGGGTGGCCGAATAAGCTACAAACTCATTGTATGAGTGAGCTCATTTTTCCTGTGAAAACTAGCAATTTCACAGGCAAAAGTACGATGGGTCAAGTACCACGTCAGAAATACCAACTTTTTTTTGCGAGGAAGAAATACCAACTTTTAACACATAAAACCGTCCAGTTCCAGTCACTTTCAATCAAGCAGCAAATATCTGAGTAAATGATGGCGTGTATGAACCACTACACACAGCAGCAACCTCAGTTTCAGCTACATCAAGTTGGGTCGTGGAAAAGAAACGTAACAAAACAAACCGTCATAGAAACAATGAGCCAGGAGCGTTTACACATAGGAAACTAAAAACACCACCACAGTTTTAAAAATTGGGGTTCAGGAGTGAGAACTTACATAATTCATTTTAGACATGAGCGAGGTGATAGAGATGCTGGAAGATGAGCCGATGGCCTGCAAATGTCGTCTAAGACATTCTTCTGCGAGCAGGGGCATACCCATGTAGATGATTCCTACTATTTGTGATCTGTCGTCCCAGCTGATAGTAATTCAGAGGAAGGCAAATTATTGATCTGTGATGTTGTAACATGGAAATCGAACTTAAAAGAACCATCACAGAAACGACAAGCCAGGAACACTTACAAAATCCTAGACAGCAGCAACAACCTCAGTTTCAGGGTTCTAGTTCCTACAGAATCATTCATTTAAACCAGCTCAGAAACTCTCACCGTTACACAAAAGCACCAAGTACATGTGATACTTTGGGGCTGAAACTCTCCTGGGTCAAGAGAAGCGCGACCACTCCCTGGATTAGCTATTCAAAAGCATCTTGCTACATAGAACCTTGCTAGACTAAGGCACGATAAGTTTTTTTAGATAACATTATAACACTGCCACCACCACATTGATGCGATGTGACAAACTCGGTGACAACTAACAATTGCAGCGACCCTTTGTTCACCTGGAGAAAATAAATTTGTTAATCTGTTAGTAACTCGATACAGATGAATATACAATCTAATAGTAGTACCTATATAACCGTGTATGAATAACATGTGTGTACAAATTCAAGATCAGCTCAGCAACATAAAGAAGACCTATATCATATCCGCTCAAGAAAAAGAAGAGATGTATCACATTACTGGCTATATCGCCTAGGAACACCAATGACAACAAAATAAACCCTTCAGCCTTTTCACATGAATTTGTTGGGTGACAGAGTTGAATAATGTGACTGGTGTTTGTAATAACAAGCTGGGCTACTAATATATTGCTTTCAACTTATTAGATTCTGGAACAGCTACCAAGAGAAAACTCTGAGCATACAACATTTGAATCATCTGGATATCATTTATGGTTGAAAAGGAGTCACTTTTTACTTGGCAACACCACCATTTTTATTGTTTGTCTATGTTATTAGCAAGCGTGAACCACTATATAGCTGAATGGACAGTAGTTTGAGGGTGCATGCACCCACAGTGGCCGAAAAATATTTCTTCCAAAGAGAAAACAAACAATTCAAATCCCACAAAAGCATATTTAGAAGATCTTCTTACCTGGTGAACCGTTTCAGCACATTAGCACATCAAGGCAGATAGTCATCCTATGTATCGCCTGCCTCACAACATTTCAGCTCTATCATAACCACGAGCAATGGTTGTGCCTAGAAGCATAAGCATGAAAAGACAACAGTGAGTCTGTACATATATGAATCGAAAAATATAAGAAAAACAACTCACTTTTTTTATCTTTAAATAGCTGACTTCTCGTAACTATATATGTTGCTTGTTGCAGCAAATATTCTTGAAAGCAGTGTAATGTATACATAGCAACCTATAGCAACCTCAAATGAAGAATTTAGCTCTCTCCAAAAAATAAGAATTTAGTTTATAAGAAAGCGAGGCAGAGTCTAGAATTTATGTCATGTAAACGTATCCCTCCTCATGTGAATTTGACATTTGAATTTACATTATGACTAATTTCATTTGATATTTGACTTGCTACCTCACAAGGATGAAGGCAACTACTCCCTCCGTCCCATAATATAAGACATTTTTCAAGCTAAGATAACTTGCAAAAATGTCTTATATTGTGAGACGGGTTTGAGTATATTGGACGATAACATAAAGTAAGGGTGTATTAAATGAAACCATAAGGATATAAGTCCGTTAATCTAGCAAAGTTATTTGAGCATCCATGTACGGAACATAACAAGATTAGGTTACTCCTACTGTATGAGGAATAAGAACGAACAATCACCTGGCATATAGAAACTCTCGAAAGAATGATAGTATTCTTTTGTGGGGGGGTCACAAACTTTTCTAGATTGCATCAACTTCAATTGAACCATATAGACACCGTCGTCCATATATAAAAGTATTCCATCAGTATCCTCAGCATATCCCAGTATAAATAACTTTGCCTTCCTTCCTTCAATCTGAGCAGGTAACCCATGAATGTTATGCATTTCAATGGTCTGCCACAACAACCATTTGTTAACACTCTGAGAATTGACCTCCTTTTGCCACATTTGAATCGTATGGCCATTGTGAGACAATATGGCGAGACCAACAGCACCATCCACTGCCTGAATGATCTGATGGCTGCCATTGCGGTAGCAGACATCATTTGTAATGGGAGGCGCTCTCATCACAGCTAGGTTGTGCCCATCCAAATCAAACTTAAGTATGTAATCTCCACCTCTGCACAGCCAGTAAAGTGCATTACCAATAAGTGAACCATAACTCTCAGTATGATAAAACTTAGGTGGAGTCGGTGTTGAGATGAGGTCGCTCCATACACCGGTCTCTGAGGAGCAAACATGTGCAAAGGCGGGCTGTGGACCTTGAATGGGCTCGAGTGGCAGCTTCCGTGCACGTGGTCATGGTCAGCAGCAGCGCAGAGCACCGTCCCGGTGATGAAGCTGTCCGTTTTCAACTTGGGCGGAAAGGGCACATAGAGCACCGTCCCGGTGATGGGTGCAATGACAATAAGCACATTGCGCAGAAAGTTTATGACGAGGACGCGGCCGTGGCGGCACCCGAGCAGTCGGGCCGCCGACCCGGTGACACCGCAAATGCTGTGGAGTTGCAGCTGGAAGCGCCGACCAGGGATATGATTGGGAGGGTCCAGGACGGGTTTGAACACGATACCATCCACGCCTTCCACGAAGAAACCGAGGATTGGCAGCTTCCAGTGGTGCTGGCAGAAGCGGAGCCGGAAACTGGGGTCCGTGACGGCGCATCGCCACCGCTTGCAGACGGCGGAGGCGCGTGGAAGGGAGGAGGGCTCCGGCGGGAGACGGAGGAGGATCTCCCACAGGAGGTCGTCGTCTTCAAGCGGACTGCCGCGGCGGTGACTGCGGCGGGTCAGTCCGAATGTCTCCTCACCCGCGTGGACCTGGGGACGGAGGAGCGCGCTGCGGCGTGGAGCCACTCCGGCTACCTCCTCGCTCGCGTGGGCCTGGGGATGGAGGCGCGGGCTGCGGCGGCGGGCCACTCCGTCGCCGTCTTCACTGGCGTGGATGTGGGGATGGGGATGGAGGCGCGTGCTGCCGCGGAGGGCCACTCCTTGGCCCGCCTCAATCGCGTGGGTACGTGGATTTAGGCGCGTGCGCGTGCTACGGCGGCAGGCATCCTCGGCCGCGCTCATCTCGCCGGCGGCGGCGGCGGCAAGACCTAGCCTTTTTGTAGTGAGGCAGAGGAAGACGCCGCAGACGCAGAGTGGTCGGCTTCAGGATTCCATCGTGCCTAGTTGTAGCGTTGGTTGGGCCCCTAATCGACCGACCGGCCAGAATAGTAAAGTGGTATTGGGCCCCCATTCTATTCTTGTTGCCACCACGCCAAAGAATGCACTCAAAAAAATAAAAAATAAAAATTGATGATGATTCCCATGGCCACATCCACATCCAATTTCAATTTCGATTTCAATTTCTGAGGAGTCAACACATACATGTGTATCATTTTTATCTATGCATACATATATGTATATGTTATCAGGCAATGCACTTCATGATTAATGTGTAATTATTTTCATATCCCACATGATTTTCACCATCTGACGGAGAAATGGTTTTCAAGCTTATGCATAAACCGCAATTTGGTAGGTACGGTGTGGGTGACTCTCTGTGTGTATGTGCACGCGCTTGGTTTTAGGCAACATGTATAGTTACGCTATATGCTAGGAATGAATGTTGGGCAGCAGCAAATGCAGCTGCCAAAGGAACCGAACTTACTACAAAGATCTGGTGGTGCATACCCAACTGACAAAACATGCCACTGTCTAAACATTATGAGCTCGATGTGTGCACCACTCGATGCAGAATCCGGGGTTATTCTCCTTTTTTTTAAAAAAAAAAGAAGTATAGCAGATAAGCACTTTGTTTCTAGGTGAGTTTTCCTAACACCAAAGCTTCTTTTCTGCTACAACCATAGGAGTATTTCCAGTAAATATATATGGATATGGTTCCTGTCAGATTGTTTCCAGTCAGTGCATACGGATGATAAGGTTCGATCTTAATCCAACAATGTGAATCAAACTCACGTGTTACCAATACTACGTTATCAGTGTACCTCCATATGATAAAATAAAGTGAAATGACTTTTTATGAAGGACATGTGTTTTTAGAATAATGGTTGGATTCTCTTTATATCTGGCAAGATATGATGTTATATCTGTCCGACTGGAGAGATGTGACACTGTTCAAACGTTATGTGTTTTAGTTTTTTTCCAGACAATGGTAGATAGGTTTTGAAATTACAAGCTACCAGATGTTTTTCGGTGTCCTGTAATTGCTGCCTTTAACAGAGGCAGTTTGCTTCTCAATGAGGTTTCCTAACACCAACCAAAGTTTCTTGCCCAAGTTAGAACTTGCCGTGGTAATTTTCCGACAATAGTATTCGTAGGGTGACGCATGTACTAGGAATCTAGATGGGCATGCACACGAGAAAAGTTTTACCCAGGTTCTAGGCCCTCGGTGTGAGGATTGCCATTGTGTGTGGATTGATCTTAGCCTTGTAGGACAGTTAGGATATGTGTTGCGCAGAAGGGGCATATAGAGTAGGGAGAGGGGGTGGGGGTATCCCCGTCTCGCCTCATATAGGTGCATAGAGGTTAGGGTTACATGAAATACATTACAATCTAGCTATTCTAAGGGTGACGATGCACCTCCTAAGCCAGTGGACACCGAATATGGGCTTGGGCCACCCCTTAGCTGATGGGCCTAGTTTATCCTATGTGGTTAGCCTTGTGGCATGGCATCATCAGTAGCCTCGAGTCCTTGAGGGGACATCCTGTACCGCACGATCTACGCGTTGGAAAAGAGGGCAGCGCGCACCACCTCACTACACATGCACGACCTTGGGTCTGCCCAGCTGCGGTGCGGGGCTCCTTTTTTTTGTATCTTCTTGTTTTTTGCTTTTTAAATAAGTTTGGGATTTCAAAAAAATAGAATTAAAACAAAGGGTTCACTAATGCTAAATATGTTCACGCATTTTAAAAAATGTTCACAATTCCTGTTAAATATATTTTTTTGGTTTTCACGAACAAATTTTTAATTTTGATGAACATTTTTGTATTTAATGAACAAAATTTAAATTCTATGAGAATTTTTCGAATTTGATGAACAAAATTTGAGTTCAAAATATTTTTTGAATTCTATAACATTTTAATATTATGAACAGTTTTAAAAAAATGATGAACATTTTTAAATATGATGAACATTTATTGAATTGGATGAACAAATTTTGAGTTGCCAAAAACGTCCACTGACTTGAAAAAATGTTCATTGATTTGAAAAATGTTCCCAGCTTTCAAAAAAATTCCTTTAATTTGGACACAGAAAAGAAAAAAGAAAAATAAAAAGGGAAAACCGAAATTAAAAGAGAAAGGATAAAAATCGAAAGAATAAACAAGAAAAAAGAAAAATCGATTTGGGGATGTTCTAGAACCTTCCCTAACCGGAAATGAGCACTTGGGTTGGGCCAAGGGACCTAGTGTTGGGAAACATTGGATGGAAAACAAAAAAAAATTCTACGCACACGCAAAATCTATCCATGGAGATGCATAGCAATGAGGGGGAGAGTGTGTCTACGTACCCTCGTAGACCGTAAGCGGAAGTGTTTAGTAACACGGTTGATGTAGTCGAACTTCTTCGCGATCCAACCGATCAAGTACCAAATGTACATCACCTCCGCGTTCATCACACGTTCAGCTCGGTGGCGTCCTCGCCTTCTTGATCCAGCAAGACGAGCCAAGTAGTGGATGAGTCCCGTCAGCACGACGACATGGTGACGGTGATGGTGATGCTATCTCCACAGGGCTTCGCCTAAGCACTACGAAAATATGACCGAGGGACAAAACTATGAAGGCCCCCCTCCTACATATATATAGGTGGGGGAGAGGGGAGCAGCCAGCAGGCGCCCCAGGTAAGGCTGAATCCTACTTGGGCTCCTGCCTTGGCATTAACACTGAGGTATTCAAAAGCATCTTGCTACATTAGAACATAGATAAACCAAGGCATATGCATTCAGTAAGTTTCTTCAAATAACAGTTTTTTCAACGCTGCCGACCACATGATGCGCGACAAAATCAGGGACAACAAAAAACTGCAGCAGCCCTTTCTTCATATGGAGAACATAAAAGCATTAACCTGCCAGTGACCCAATACAGATAAAGATAATATCTAACACAAGCACCCGTGCACAAACTCATGATCACTTTATCATTTTAAAATCATCACTTCTGCAAGTAACCTGGTGGAAAGAAACTTGTGAATGGGTAACAATAATTTGGAGAATGGGTCACATTTAGTTGCCTGGTTTGCATTGACTTGGGTTGAACCATATAGACACTGTCGCGGATACCTAAAAAGATTACATCGGTAGCCTCATCATACCCCACCAATCGAAGACATTCCCTCTTTCTCCCAGTTCGAGGAGGGATGTTAATAAGGTTGCGCAATAGAACAATCTTGCACGACAACCATATGGCATCACCTCGATGATTAACCGTTCGCTGCCATAGTTGAAGGGTATTGTAGGACAACACGGCAATACCAACGGCACCACCTTCTGCCTGGATGATCTGGAAGTTGTCGGAATAATTCACACCAGGAGGCCCCTTTATCACGGTAAGGTTTTGCGTGTCCAAATCAAACTCAAGTATGTTGTCTCCCCAATTGTGTGAAGGCCAGTAAAGGACATTACGAACAAGGGTGCTAGGACCAAAATAAACACACTTATTATGTGAAGCCTCTATAGAGATGAGACTGCTCCATGTGTTAGTCTCCGAGGAATAAACACGGGCGATGGATGACCCATAAATAGATCTGTATTCTCTGTACATGGACACCAAAACCACCTTAAAGGGGCTCGCATGGCATGCGCCATGTACGTGGCCCTGATCGCGGGCATCGCAGAGCACCGCCCCGTTGAACCACTCCCTCTGTAACTCCCAAGGGACGGCCACGGGGCACTGCTTGCCGGTGATGGGGTCACACACAATGACCTCTCTCCATAAATGGTCTCCAATGAGAACAAGGCCGTGGCGGCACCCAAGCACATAGTTCTCAATGGGGAAGCGGAGCACGCTGTCATCGTCGTAGTGGCCGCCATATCGTACAAGGTCGAAGCGCACAGGATGGATACGGTCGGGAGGGTCCAGAACTGGAGTGAAGACGATGCCTTCGCGGTACTCGAAGAAGCCAAGTATGGGTGGCTTCCGATGATGCTGATACAACTGGCGGAGGAACCTGGGATCAGCGGCGAGGCGCCGCCACCGCTTACAAACGACGGAGGCACGCAGGAGGGAGGACGGCTGCGACGGGAGGCGGAGGAGTATCTCCCAGAGGAGATCGTTGTCTTCCAGCACGGCCAACACGGAGCGGCTGCGGCGGTGGCGGGTCATGCCGGCGCCCTCGCTCTCGGCCGATCGAAGGCGCTGGGTGCAAACGTACGAACGTAAGGGTGGGTTTCTTTTGGGCCCGATCCTTGGTGTCTTTTCTTTTCTTTGTGTACTGGATTTGATCTCATCTTGCAGTCTGGTTTAAAAAAATATATTGTATTTCCTCGTCCCCAAAAATCACTTCGTCCAGGAGCAGCCATGCATCGAGGAACAAGCATTAGATGGATGCTGAAAAATGACAGTTAATTCAGTGGTAACTCTGCATCTCAAGCAAAGACGGTTAGGAAATTCAGAACCACTGCGTGAAGACCCACCCAATCGGAGCCCAGCCGCAGCTCACCAGAGAATCATGCTCACCAGAGAATCGCCGCCTTTCAGCTCACAACAACAATTTGTGGAATTGTCGCCTCTTGGCAAGAATTCGACAACAGTCCGGTGGCTATGGATCTGGATATAATTTTTATTATTTCTAGTGTTCGTTGCACTGCCATGGGCCAATGATTGAAGATGAATAGATCCAAAATTTTCTCAAAAAAAAAAAAAGAGTTGGAATTTCAGTCAGAGTCTGGCGTACAGCGTACTGATAAGCTATGTACTGTCCCGTATCTCTGGAAATTCAGTCCAGTGCCGCATTATATATATCGACCAAACTAGTGGACATTATATGTTCTTGCGGTTTTGAGTACGATTGTGGACTCGCTGCCGTCGAGTCCCATATGTATCATCAGCAGGAAATATCTTAGTTTCCGTGAGAACAACTTGAACCACTACAAATAACAAGACAGCAGCAACCTCACTCCCAGGGCAAGAAAGTCCTGTTGCTGGCGACCAGATTTCTGCAGCATTATTGTTTCAGTCGGGTAAACACCAAAAGCAAAACCACACAAGGGAGAAGTTATGCAGGCCACAGCTGCAACAATAAACATGTGGAATTTTTCCGATCCAGCATTTGCTACTTTTTAGAAAATCCAGAGCAACTTCCTGGAATACCGTTAGTTCAGACCAAATAACATTTTTGCTCTCCCTCGTCTGGTACTGTGCAGCAATTATCCCATTAATTTCCTGCTATTCATCTCAGGGCAAATGAAAAAACAAAACGGAGCACGGGTGGAAGATGACCACATCGCATCTGACAGAGATGACATGCATGCTTCTCAAACCAAAGCTGAGAAGCACGGGGCCGAAATTTTCATGGCCGGAGAGATAGGAGATGCCAAGCGCAACCACATAACAAAAACCAACTTGCATTAATACTAGGGTATTCACACTAGTAAAAAACAGAGCTTTCGCTCGGGTCAGATAAGCCCATTAGTCCCGGTTCAGTCACGAACCAGGACTCATGGAGGCATTGGTCCCGGTTCGTGAGGCCAGAGCCTCGTGGGGACATTGGTCCCGGTTCGTCTGGCCCCTTTGGTCCCGGTTGGTGGGACAAACCGGAACCAATAGGCCTCGCTCCTGGCCCACCACCATTTGTCCTGATTGATGGATTGAACGGGACCAAATGTTGCCCTTTAGTTCCGGTTCCAGCCATGAACCGGCACCAATGAGATGCCTATATATACCCCCTCGAGTAAGAGCATAGCACACTACTATATTTTTTCTGGCTCGCGAGGGGAGAGGGCTTTGTGGTGCTCTAGCTCACCTCCTATTATTGCCTGTATATACATGTTTAGATAGATACTTGTATAATTTTCTTACTTTTATTATTGCTTCTTATTATTTAGTGCGATGGTTTTGGTATCCGCCCCCGTCGGCCCTCGTCCTGTCTATGATTCGGATGTGGTATATATTATCTTTATAACTATTTGATTCATTTGTTGTTTATGATAATTATACCGACCAACATGACATAGATTTTATTTATCTAGGAGGTATGTGAACCGGAAATTCCAACCGACCCTATTGTTGAGAGGTTAAATTTAGTTGAAGAAGAAAACAATTTCCTGAAGGAAAAAATAAAAAAAAATTGAAGAGGAGAAGATGATATTGGAGTTGCATCTTGCGGATGTCATCGATGATCACAAGATCAAGATGAATGCAATGCGCTTGAAGATTAGAAAGATTAGAAAATATGCCATCCATACCGAGGCTTGATATGATTATGCCGTTGGATCAATTGTTACCTCGGTTTGCGATTATGATCGCATTTGTTTTCGCATTGAAATGTTTTACATAGTTTTAATGTATGGTTTAATTAATTAGATGCTCTGGAGAGCTATATGTTGTTCAATGAGAACTATGTATGTACTTTGGTTTTAACGTGATGACGAATTTATATTAATTTGGTCACTTAATTATCTATTCATGATGTTCTGTAATGATTTTGATACACTTAATTATATATAATGCACGTAGATGAACCGATAATGGATGTACGATGACAGACACACCTCCGAGTATATTAAGGGTGTGCATAATTTTCTCGAAGTGGCTGAGGCAAACAAGCAGAATGATTTTATGTGTTGTCCATGCCCTATATGTGGGAATACGAATTCTTACTCTAACTCGAAAATCATTCACAACCACCTGCTTTATAAGGGTTTCATGCCACACTATAATGTTTGGACCAAGCATGGAGAAATAGAGGTTATGATGGAAGACAGCAAAGAAGAAGAGGACGATGACAACTATGTGCCCCCTGAATACGTGGATGCTACAACGGGGGAAGTTGTTGAAGATCAAGAGGAATCAGATGATGTGCCCGATATTGATCTCTGCCGGGTCATTGTTGATGCAAGGAGACAGTGCGAAAGTCAAAAGGAGAAGCTCAAGTTCGGTCGCATGTTAGAGGATCACATAAAAGGTTTGTACCCCAATTGCAAAGATGGCAACACAAAGCTCGGTACTGTACTGGAATTGCTGCAGTGGAAGGCAGAGAATGGTGTGCCTGACAAAGGATTTGAGAAGCTACTGAAAATATTGAAGAAAGAAGCTTCCAAAGGATAATGAATTGCCCGACAGTACGTATGCAGCAAAGAAGGTTGTATGCCCTCTAGGATTGGAGGTGCAGAAGATACATGCATGCCCTAATGACTGCATCCTGTACCGTGGTGCGTACGAGGATTTGAACGCATGTCCGGTATGCGGTGCATTGCGGTATAAGATTAGACGAGATGACCCTGGTGATGTTGACGACGAGCGCCCCAGGAAGGGGTTTCCTTCCAAGGTGATGTGGTATGATCCTATAATACCATAGTTGAAATGCCTGTTCAGAAACAAAGAGCATGCCAAGTTGATGCGATGGCAAAGAGAGGACCGTAAGAAAGACGGGAAGTTGAGAGCACCCGCTGCGGGGTCGTAGTGGAGAAAAATTGAGAGAAAGTATTGGGAGGAGTTTGCAGGTGATGCAAGGAACGTATGGTTTGGTTTAAGCGTGGATAGCATTAATCCTTTCGGGGAGCAGAGCAGCAATCACAGCACCTGGCCCGTGACTCTATGTATCTATAACCTTCCTCCTTGGCTGTGCGTGAAGAGGAAGTTCATTATGATGCCAATTATCATCCAAGGACCTAAGCAACCAGGCAATGACATTGATGTGTACCAACAGCCCATAATGCAATAAATATTGTGACATAATGTGTAACAATAGCCCGGTAAAAGTTCTTCAACAATTGCCCCTCTCTGGTATTTTCTTCGCTCAGTATTTTTTATTGATTCCAGTAAAAGTTCAGTACACTACACGGTAACAACAACCCAGTAAAAGTTCATCTAGTCGATGAGATTGTCATTCTGGGCCCTGTATTTCTACACAATTTATTCCCCTTTGAGAGGTTCATGGGAGTCCTAAGGAAATATGTCCGTAACTGCGCTAGGCCAGAAGGAAGCATCTCCATGGGCCATCAAACAGAGGATGTCACTGGGTTTTGTGTTGACTTCATTCCTGACCTTAAGAAGATAGGTCTCCCTCAACGGTATGAGGGGAGACTGGGTGGAAAAGGCACGCTAGGAGGGGACTCAATAATATGTAGGGATGGGCATTCTTGGTCTCAAGCACACTACACGGTTCTACAAAATTCTACCTTGGTGACCTCGTATGTTGATGAACACAAGAATATTCTACGCTCCAAACACCCGGACTAGTGTGACGAATGGATTACATGTGAACACATCAGGAGTTTCGGCAGTTGGTTCCAAACACGTCTCAGGTGTGACAACACTGTTTCTGATGGCCTATACTCGTTGGCAAGGGAACCATCTTCGACTGTAATGACTTACAAAAGGTACGAGATAAATGGGAATACATTTTACTCGATCACCCAAGATCAAAATAGCACCAACCAAAACAGTGGTGTCCGCTTTAATGCAGCAACCAAGAGGGGAAAGGACACATATTATGGTTACATAGTGGACATATGACAACTTGACTATGGATATGATATTAAGGTCCCCTTGTTTAAGTGCAAATGGGTCAATCTGTCAGGAGGCGGGGTACAGGTAGACCCACAGTACGGAATGACATCAGTGGATTTGAACAATATGGGGTACACAGATAAGCCATTCGTCCTAACCATGATGTGGCGCAGGTTTTCTATGTGAAGGACATATCTACCAAACGAAGAAAAAGAAAAGATAAGGAAGCGGATACATCATACGATGAGGCAAAGCGCCACATAGTTCTTTCAGGAAAAAAAGACATCATGGGATTGGAGGGCAAGACAGACGTGTCTTAAGATTATGAAAAGTTTCATTAAATTCCTTCCTTCAAAGTCAAGGCTGACCCAAGCACCCTCTTAAACAACGAAGATTATCCATGGTTACGGCACAATAAGCAAAGAACACAAGCCAAGAAAAAGTGAAGACTTTCTATCAACAACTATTATGATGATGCCTTTGATGCAGAATATCACTGTTGTTACATTTGAGCAAATGAAATCCCTTTGTAACAGATGAGTTTTTGTCCGAAACCCTGATACTTTCAAAGAGATTGTCTGTTTTGTACACGAAGTGCATCCAGTTTTTGTCGTAACCCTCTAAACTTTTTAGCACATACTATGTGGGTGAAATGATGATACCATGCCAACTTTCAACCTTTTTAGAGTTCATCTGAAATTCTTTTCAATTTCAGGGATCAACCAAAAAGCTTTCATAAACCTCTAGTATTATTGAAACTAAAATTACATAAAATTTATGCAAATAAAATTATCAAAGTATTTTCTATTCAAAACATTAAAAGCAAAAAATAATTTTCATAAAATAAATAAAAAAAGCAAAAATGAAAAGAAAATAAATAAGTAGGAATAAAATAAAATAAATAAGTAGAAACAAATAAAATTTAATAAATAAGTAGAAACAAAATAAACTTTAATAAATTAAATAAATAAAATTTAATAAAATAAATAAAAATAGCAATAGTAAGTAGAAACATCCTGGTTGGTGGCATCAACCGGGACTAAAGGGTCGCATTGGTCTCGGTTGGTGCCACGAACCGGGACAAAAGCATGTTCTATATAAGACAACACTTAGCATTTTTTTAGATTTCATCGCTAGTTATCGCCCGACGACGCCGAGGTCATCGACGCGGCCAGGCTGCCCTGCCCCCGTTCGACGTCTCCGTCGCCCCTGCCCCGGCGTCGCGGCACCCTGCCCTGACCTCGACGTGCCCTGCCCTGACCTTGCCATCGGCGAGCCCTGCCTCGACCTCGCCGCACCCTGTCCCGACCTCGCCGTCGCGCGCGCCGAGCCCTGCTTCGACCACGCCGCCCCTCCCCTGCACTGTGAGCCTCACCGTGTCGTTCCCCCTCCTCTCCAC
>NC_041385.1:18052761-18071413 GCF_002162155.2 Triticum dicoccoides
GTGCCCGCCCCAACGACGCCGCCCGTCCCGACACCGATGACGATGGCCATGTTCACATATAAAGATTTTTTTTCTGTTCATATTGTAGTAGTAGTAGATGACGATGATGATGTATGTATGTTCATATGCAAAGAATATGCAAAAGTTAGAAAAAATTTCATTTCATAGATTTTTTGGTGATATTATTGTAGAATATGCAAATGTTTATATGTTCATATGCAAAGAATATGTCATTTTTTCATAGAATTTTTATGATTTTTTTCTTTTGTAATTTTGTTCATAGATTTTTTTTGTTCATTGAATTTTTATGGTTTTTTTCTGTTGTAATTTTGTTCATAAAGTTTTAGGATGAAACAAAAGAAGAAGAAGAAACAAAAGGGAGGAGGAGAAGTTTTGTTTAGTTTTAGGACTATTTTAGTTTATGTTTAGTTTAGGAAGAAGGAAAAGAAAAAGAAGAAGAGGAGGAGAGGAAGAAGAGGAGAAATAAATAAGAAGAGGAAAAAAGAAAAAAAAAAGAGGAGAAAAAAGGAATAGAGGAGAAGAAGAAAAAATAGAATTTCTATTTTTTCTTCTTCTCCTCTATTCCTTTCTTCTTCTCCTCTTTTTTTTTCTTCGATCTTCCTCTCTATTCCTTTCTTCTTTTCCTGTTTTTTTCTTCTTGTTCCTCTTCTTATTTTTCATCGGGTATGTCGTTGTCGATATACCACCTCCCCGATAACTTCGACAAAAGGGGGGTAGATATACCCCCTCCCGGATAACTTCGACATGAGGAGGGGGGAAGGGTCGAGGGTCGAGGGTTCGAGGGTTCTAGGGTTGTAGGGTCGAGGGTTCTAGGGTCAAGGGTTCGAGGGTCGTCGAGGGGCCGAGGGTTCGAGGATCGAGGGTTCTCGAGGGGTCAACGGGTCGAGGGTCGAAGGATCGTCGAGGGGTCGAGAGGTTGCCTAGTGTCAAAGTATTGAAGAAATCCATGGCTTCATCATTAGGCGGAAGTAACCGGGGCATGATGGTACGAAGTTCTCCAAAGTTATTCCGGAACAAAGTCCCGGATAGGATAATCCGCCTTTTGGTACAAATTTCAGCAAAGGCCTTCCAAATAGCGATATTCAGAAGGCTCTTGCTATACTTTGTACCAAAAAGCGAATTATCCTATCTGGGATTCCGTTCCAAAATAACTTTGGAGACCTTCTACCATCATGCGCCTGTTACTTTCTCCTAATGATGAAGACATTGTTTTGTTGAATCCTTTGACACTAGACAAAAGTGACATAAGGGGGTCGAGGGTCGGGAACTAGGGTAGAGGGTCATGGATCGCCTAGTGGTCGAGGGTCATGAACTAGCTAGGGTCGAGGTGTTGGAAATATGCCCTAGAGGCAATAATAAAAGGATTATTATTATATTTCCTTGTTCATGATAATTGTCTTTTATTCATGCTATAATTGTATTATCCGAAAATCGTAATACACGTGTGAATACATAGACCACAATACGTCCCTAGTAAGCCTCTAGTTGACTAGCTCGTTGGTCAACAGATAGTCATGGTTTCCTGACTATGGACATTAGATGTCACTGACAACGGGATCACGTCATTAGGAGAATGACGTGATGGACAAGACCCAATCCTAAGCATAGCACAAAGATCGTGTAGTTCGTCTTGCTAGAGCTTTTCCAATGTCAAGTATCTCTTCCTTAGACCATGAGATCGTGTAACTCCCGGATACCGTAGGAGTGCTTTGGGTGTACCAAACGTCACAACGTAACTGGGTGACTATAAAGGTGCACTACATGTATCTCCGAAAGTGTTTGTTGGGTTGACACGGATCGAGACTGGGATTTGTCACTCCGTATGACAGAGAGGTATCACTGGGCCCACTCGGTAGTGCATCATCATTATGAGCTCAAAGTGACCAAGTGTCTGGTCACGGGATCATGCATTACGGTACGAGTAAAGTGACTTGCCGGTAACGAGACTGAACGAGGTATTGGTATACCGACGATCGAGTCTCGGGCAAGTAACGTACCGATCGACAAAGGGAATTGCATACGGGGTTGATTGAATCCTCGACATCGTGGTTCATCCGATGACATCATCGAGGAGCATGTGGGAGCCAACATGGGTATCCAGATCCCGCTGTTGGTTATTGACCGGAGAGCCGTCTCGGTCATGTCTGCATGCCTCCCAAACCCGTAGGGTCTACACACTTAAGGTTCGGTGACGCTAGGGTTATTAGGAAGACTTGTATGTGATTACTGAATGTTGTTCGGAGTCCCGGATGAGATCCCGGACGTCACGAGGAGTTCCGGAAGGGTCCGGAGGTAAAGATTTATATATGGGAAGTTGTCATGCGGACACCGGAAAGTTTCGGGGGCATATCGGTATTGTACCGGGGCCACCGAAAGAGTTCCGGGGGTCCACCGGGAGGGGCCACCCCTCTCGGAGGGCCCCATGGGCCGCATGGGGCAGGGAACCAGCCCCTGGAGGGCTGGGCGCCCCCCCCCTTGGGCCCATGCGCCTAGGGTTGGGGGGGGGGGGGAACCCTAAAGGGGGCGCACCCCCTTTGCTTGGGGGGCAAGCCCCCTCCCTGGCCGCCGCCCCCCCTCTAGATCTCATCTAGAGGGGGCCGGCCTCCTTCCCCCTTACCCTATAAATAGAGGGGGGAGGGGAGGGCTGAACACCTGATCCAAGGCGCAGCCCCTCCCCTCCCCAACACCTCTCCTCCTCCGTTAAGTGCTTGGCGAAGCCCTGAGTACTGCCTCTCCACCAACACCATGCCATCGTGCTGTTGCTGGAGCCTTCTTCCTCAACCTCTCCTTCCCCCTTGCTGGATCAAGAAGGAGGAGACGTCATCCGTTCCGTACGTGTGTTGAACGCGGAGGTGCTGTCCGTTCAGCACTTGGTCATTGGTGATTTGGATCACGGCGAGTATGACTCCATCATCCCCGTTCCCTTGAACGCTTCCGCACGCGATCTACAAGTGGTATGTAGATGCAATCTCTCTCCCATGACTCGTTACTTAGATGAACTCATAGATGGATCTTGGTGAAACCGTAGGAAAAATTTTAATTTTCTGCAACGTTCCCCAACAGTGGCATCATGAGCTAGGTCTATGCGTAGTTCTCTATTGCACGAGTAGAACACAATTTTGGTGTGGGCGTAGATCTTGTCAACTTGCTTGCCGCTACTAGTCTTTTCTTGCTTCAGCGGTATTGTGGGATGAAACGGCCCGGACCGACCTTACACGTACGCTTACGTGAGACAGGTTCCACCGACTAACATGCACTAGTTGCATAAGGTGGCTAGCGGGTGTCTGTCTCTCCCACTTTAGTTGGAGCGGAATCAACGAAAAGGGTCCTTATGAAGGGTAAATAGAAGTTGACAAAATCATGTTGTGGTTATTCGTAGGTAAGAAAACATTCTTGATAGAACCCAATTGCAGCCACGTAAAAGATGCAACAACAATTAAAGGACGTCTAACTTGTTTTTGCAGCAATTGTCATGTGATGTGATATGGCCAGAAGTTGTGATGAATGATGAATGATATATTGTGATGTATGAGATCATGTTCTTGTAATAGGAATCACGACTTGCATGTCGATGAGTATGACAACCGGCAGGAGCCATAGGAGTTGTCTTTATTTTTGTATGACCCGCGTGTCATTGAAGAACGCCATGTAAATTACTTTACTTTATTGCTAAACGCGTTAGCCATAGAAGTAGAAGTAGTCGTTGGCGTGACAATTTCATGAAGACACAATGATGGAGATCATGATGATAGAGATCATGGTGTCAATGCTGGTGACGAAGATGATCATGGAGCTCCAAAGATGGAGATTGAAGGAGCTATATGATATTGGCCATATCATGTCACTACTATATAATTGCATGTGATGTTTATTATGTTTTATGCATCTTGTTTACTTAGAACGGCGGTAGTAAATAAGATGATCCCTTATAATAATTTCAAGAAAGTGTTCCCCCTAACTGTGCACCGTTGCTAAAGTTCGTCGTTTCGAAGCACCATGTGATGATCGGGTGTGATAGATCCTTACGTTCACATACAACGGGTGTAAGACAGTTTTACACATGCAGAAACACTTAGGATTAACTTGACGAGCCTAGCATGTACAGACATGGCCTCGGAACACAAGAGACCGAAAGGTCGAACATGAGTTGTATGGAAGATACGATCAACATGGAGATGTTCACCGATGATGACTAGTCCGTCTCACGTGATGATCGGACACGGCCTAGTCGACTCAGATCGTGTAACACTTAGATGACTAGAGGGATGTCTAATCTGAGTGGGAGTTCATTAAATAATTTGATTAGATGAACTTAATTATCATGAACTTAGTCTTAAACTTTTGCAAAATATGTCTTGTAGATCAAATGGCCAACGCTCATGTCAACATGAACTCCAACGCGTTCCTAGAGAAAACCAAGCTGAAAGATGATGGCAGCAACTATTCAGACTGGGTCCGGAACCTGAGGATCATCCTCATAGCAGCCAAGAAAGATTATGTCCTAGATGCACCGCTAGGTGAAGCACCCATCCGAGGGAACCAAGACGTTATGAACACTTGGCAATCACATGCTGATGATTACTCCCTCGTTCAGTGCGGCATGCTTTACAGCTTAGAACCGGGGCTCCAAAAGCGTTTTGAGAAGCACGGAGCATATGAGATGTTCGAGGAGCTGAAAATGGTTTTCCAAGATCATGCCCGGGTCGAGAGATATGAAGTCTCCGACAAGTTCTATAGTTGTAAGATGGAGGAAAACAGTTCTGTCAGTAAGCACATACTCAAAATGTCTGGGTTGCACAACCGCCTGTCCCAGTTGGAGATCAATCTCCCGGAAGAGGCGGTCATTGAAAGAATCCTTCAATCGCTCCCACCGAGCTACAAGAGCTTTGTGGTGAACTACAATATGCAGGGGATGGTGAAGACCATTCCTGAAGTATTCTCAATGCTGAAATCAGCAGAGGTTGAAATCAAGAAAGAACATCAAGTGTTGATGGTCAATAAGACCACTAAGTTCAAGAAGGGCAAGGGTAAGAAGAACTTCAAGAAGGACGGCAAAGATGTTGCCGCGCCCGGTAAGCCAGTTGCCGGGAAGAAGTCAAAGAATGGACCCAAGCCTGAGACTGAGTGCTTTTATTGCAAGGGGAATGGTCATTGGAAGCGGAACTGCCCCAAATACTTAGCGGACAAGAAGGCCGGCAACACTAAAGGTATATTTGATATACATGTAATTGATGTGTACCTTACCAGTACTCGTAGTTACTCCTGGGTATTTGATACCGGTGTCGTTGCTCACATTTGTAACTCACAGCAGGAGCTGCAGAATAAGCGGAGACTGGCGAAGGACAAGGTGACGATGCGCGTCGGGAATGGTTCCAAGGTCGATGTGATCGCCGTCGGCACGCTGCCTCTACATTTACCTACGGGATTAGTTTTAAACCTCAATAATTGTTATATAGTGCCAAGTTTGATCATGAACATTGTATCTGGATCTCGTTTGATACGAGATGGCTACTCATTTAAATCCGAGAATAATGGTTGTTCTATTTATATGAGAGATATGTTTTATGGTCATGCCCCGATGGTCAATGGTTTATTCTTAATGAATCTCGAACATAATGTTACACATATTCATAGCGTGAATACCAAAAGATGTAAAGTTGATAACGATAGTCCCACATACTTGTGGCACTGCCGCCTTGGTCACATTGGTGTCAAGCGCAGGAAGAAGCTCCATGCTGATGGACTTTAGAGTCTCTAGATTATGAATCATTTGACACATGCGAACCATGCCTCATGGGCAAAATGACCAAGACCCCGTTCTCTGGAACAATGGAGCGAGCAACCAACTTATTGGAAATCATACATACTGATGTGTGTGGTCCAATGAGCATTGAGGCTCGCGGAGGATATCGTTATGTTCTCACTCTCACTGATGACTTGAGTAGATATGGGTATGTCTACTTGATGAAACACAAGTCTGAGACCTTTGAAAAGTTCAAGGAATTTCAAAATGAAGTAGAGAATCAACGTGACCGAAAGATAAAGTTCTTACGATCAGATCGTGGAGGAGAATATTTAAGTCACGAATTTGGTACACACTTAAGAAAATGTGGAATCGTTTCACAACTCACGCCGCCTGGAACACCTTAGCGTAACGGTGTGTCCGAACGTCGTAATCGCACTCTATTGGATATGGTGCGATCTATGATGTCTCTTACCGATTTACCGCTATCATTTTAGGGATACGCTCTAGAGACAGCTACATTCACTTTAAATAGGGCACCGTCTAAATCCGTTGAGACGACACCGTATGAATTATGGTTTGGGAAGAAACCTAAGTTGTCGTTTCTAAAAGTTTGGGGATGCGATGCTTATGTCAAGAAACTTCAACCTGAAAAGCTCGAACCCAAGTCGGAAAAATGTGTCTTCATAGGATACCCTAAGGAAACCATTGGGTATACCTTCTACTTAAGATTCGAGGGCAAGATCTTCGTTGCCAAGAACGGATCCTTTCTGGAAAAAGAGTTTCTCTCGAAAGGAGTAAGTGGGAGGAAGGTAGAACTCGATGAAGTACCACCTCTTGAACCGGAAAGTAGTGCAGCTCAGGAAAACATTCCTGTGGTGCCTACACCGACTGGAGAGGAAATTAATGATGATGATCAAGGTACTTCTGATCAAGTTGCTACTGAACTTCGTAGGTCCACAAGGACTCATTCCGCACCAGAGTGGTATGGCAACCCTGTCCTGGAAATCATGTTGTTAGACAACGGTGAACCTTCGAACTATGAAGAAGCGATGGCGGGCCCAGATTCCAACAAATGGCTAGAAGCCATGAAATCCGAGATAGAATCCATGTATGAAAACAAAGTATGGACTTTGACTGACTTGCCCGATGATCGGCGAGCGATAGAAAACAAATGGATCTTTAAGAAGAAGACGGGCGCGGATGGTAATGTCACCATCTATAAAGCTCGACTTGTCGCTAAGGGTTATCGGCAAGTTCAAGGGATTTACTACGATGAGACTTTCTCTCCCGTAGCGAAGCTTAAGTCCGTCTGAATCATGTTAGCAATTGCCGCATACTATGATTATGAGATATGGCAGATGGACGTCAAAACGGCATTCCTTAACGGGCATCTTCAGGAAGAACTGTATATGATGCAGCCGGAAGGTTTTGTCGATCCTAAGAATGCTAACAAAGTATGCAAGCTCCAGCGATCCATTTATGGGCTGGTGCAAGCATCTCGGAGTTGGAACATTCGCTTTGATGAGATGATCAAAGCGTTTGGGTTTATGCAGACTTATGGAGAAGCCCGCGTTTACAAGAAAGTGAGTGGGAGCTCTATAGCATTTCTCATATTATATGTAGATGACATACTTTTGATGGGAAATGATATAGAATTCTTGGACAGCATTAAGGTCTACTTGAATAAGTGTTTTTCAATGAAGGACCTTGGAGAAGCTGCTTACATATTAGGCATCAAGATCTATAGGGATAGATCGAGACGCCTCATAGGTCTTTCACAAAGCACATACCTTGATAAGATTTTGAAGAAGTTCAAAATGGATCAGTCCAAGAAAGGGTTCTTGTCTGTACTGCAAGGTGTGAGATTGAGCTCGGCTCAATGCCCGACCACGACAAAAGATAAAGAAGAGATGAGGGTCATCCCCTATGCCTCAGCCATAGGATCTATTATGTATGCCATGCTGTGTACCAGACCTGATGTAAACCTTGCTGTAAGTTTGGTAGGAAGGTACCAAAGTAATCCTGGCAAGGAACACTGGACAGCGGTCAAGAATATCCTGAAGTACCTGAAAAGGCAAAGGACATGTTTCCCGTTTATGGAGGTGACGAAGAGCTCGTCGTAAAGGGTTACGTCAACGCTAGCTTCGACACAGATCTGGATGACTCTAAGTCACAAACCGGATATGTGTATGTGTTGAATGGTGGAGCAGTAAGCTAGTGCAGCTGCAAGCAAAGTGTCGTGGTGGGATCTACATGTGAAGCGGAGTACATGGCAGCCTCGGAGGCAGTGCATGAAGCAATTTGGGTGAAGGAGTTCATCACCGACCTAGGAGTCATACCCAATGCGTCGGGGCCGATCAAACTCTTCTGTGACAACACTGGAGCTATTGCCCTTGCCAAGGAGCCCAGGTTTCACAAGAAGACCAGGCACATCAACCGTCATTTCAACTCCATCCGTGAAAATGTTCAAGATGGAGACATAGAAATTTGCAAAGTACATACGGATCTGAATGTCGCAGATCCGTTGACTAAACCTCTCTCGCGAGCAAAACATGATCAACACTAGAACTCTATGGGTGTTCGATTCATCACAATGTAACTAGATTATTGACTCTAGTGCAAGTGGGAGACTGTTGGAAATATGCCCTAGAGGCAATAATAAAAGGATTATTATTATATTTCCTTGTTCATGATAATTGTCTTTTATTCATGCTATAATTGTATTATCCGGAAATCATAATACACGTGTGAATACATAGACCACAATACGTCCCTAGTAAGCCTCTAGTTGACTAGCTCGTTGGTCAACAGATAGTCATGGTTTCCTGACTATGGACATTAGATGTCATTGACAACGGGATCACGTCATTAGGAGAATGACGTGATGGACAAGACCC
This sequence comes from Triticum dicoccoides, assembly GCF_002162155.2. Taxonomy (NCBI): domain Eukaryota; kingdom Viridiplantae; phylum Streptophyta; class Magnoliopsida; order Poales; family Poaceae; genus Triticum; species Triticum dicoccoides. Next base: position 18,061,426 of record NC_041385.1, read on the forward strand.
AATCCTAAGCATAGCACAAAGATCGTGTAGTTCGTTTTGCTAGAGCTTTTCCAATGTCAAGTATCTCTTCCTTAGACCATGAGATCGTGTAACTCCCGGATACCGTAGGAGTGCTTTGGGTGTACCAAACGTCACAACGTAACTGGGTGACTATAAAGGTGCACTACAGGTATCTCCGAAAGTGTCTGTTGGGTTGACACGGATCGAGACTGGGATTTGTCACTCCGTATGACGGAGAGGTATCACTGGGCCCACTCGGTAGTGCATCATAATTATGAGCTCAAAGTGACCAAGTGTCTGGTCACGGGATCATGCATTACGGTACGAGTAAAGTGACTTGCCGGTAACGAGACTGAACGAGGTATTGGGATACCGATGATCGAGTCTCGGGCAAGTAACGTACCAATCGACAAAGGGAATTGCATACGGGGTTGATTGAATCCTCGACATCGTGGTTCATCCGATGACATCATCGAGGAGCATGTGGGAGCCAACATGGGTATCCAGATCCCGCTGTTGGTTATTGACCGGAGAGCCGTCTCGGTCATGTCTGCATGCCTCCCGAACCCGTAGGGTCTACACACTTAAGGTTTGGTGACGCTAGGGTTATTAGGAAGACTTGTATGTGATTACCGAATGTTGTTTGGAGTCCCGGATGAGATCCCGGACGTCACAGGAGTTCCGGAAGGGTCCGGAGGTAAAGATTTATATATGGGAAGTTGTCATGCGGACACCAGAAAGTTTCGGGGGCATATCGGTATTGTACCGGGGCCACCGGAAGAGTTCCGGGGGTCCACCGGGAGGGGCCACCCCTCTCGGAGGGCCCCATGGGCTGCATGGGGCAGGGAACCAGCCCCTGGAGGGCTGGGCGCCCCCCCCTTGGGCCCATGTGCCTAGGGTTGGGGGGGAACCCTAAAGGGGGCGCACCCCCTTTGCTTGGGGGGCAAGCCCCCTCCCTGGCCGCCCCCCCTCTAGATCTCATCTAGAGGGGGCCGGCCTCCTTCCCCCTTACCCTATAGATAGAGGGGGGAGGGGAGGGCTGAACACCTGATCCAAGGCGCAGCCCCTCCCCTCCCCAACACCTCTCCTCCTCCGTTAAGTGCTTGGCGAAGCCCTGTTGGAGTACTGCCTCTCCACCAACACCACGCCGTCGTGCTACTGCTGGAGCCTTCTTCCTCAACCTCTCCTTCCCCCTTGCTGGATCAAGAAGGAGGGGACGTCGTCCGTTCCATACGTGTGTTGAATGCGGAGGTGTTGTCCGTTCAGCACTTGGTCATCGGTGATTTGGATCACGGCGAGTACGACTCCATCATCCCCGTTCCCTTGAACGCTTCCGCACGCGATCTACAAGTGGTATGTAGATGCAATCTCTCTCCCATGACTCGTTGCTTAGATGAACTCATAGATGGATCTTGGTGAAACCTTAGGAAAATTTTTAATTTTCTGCAACGTTCCCCAACACGAGGGTCAAGGGTCGCCGAGGGGTCGTGGGTCGAGGGTTGAGAGTTGAGGGTCGTCGAGGGGTCGATATACCCCCTCTCCGATAACTTCGACATGAGGGGGGGGGGTCGATATACCCCCTCCCCGATAACATATTTTTCTATGTATATGTCATCATTGTCGATATACCCCCTCTCCGATAACTTCGACATGAGGGAGGGTCGATATACCCCCTCCCTGATAATATTTTTTCTATGTATATGTCGTCGTTGTCGATATACCCCCTCTCCGATAACTTCGACATGAGGGGGGCTCGATATACCCCCTCCCCGGTAACATTTTTTCTATGTATATGTCATTGTTGTCGATATACTCCCTCTCCGATAACTTCGACATGAGGGGGGGGGTCGATATACCCCCTCCCCGATAATATTTTTTTCTATGTATATATCGTCGTTGTCAATATACCCCCTCCCCGATGACTTCGATATATCCATCTCTCATGTTTGTATATTAATAGCCATGTTGTAATATTTCCAGAAACTATGGATCAACAAAGATACTTCGAACAAGAAGAGATATTGGGGGACATAATCAGCGACGGACATGATGTCATGTCATTTCTCAACGACATTGAAGAAGGTCTGCAAGGAGAGGAAGCAGGCTACGGTGATCAAACAATGGAGGAGGAAAGTCATGATCGTGATGGTGGCTCCGGCGACCGTGATGACGGCTCCAGTGATCGAACGAAGTCAGGATCAGTTGTTGCAAAGTCCGGCGAGGTATAGATATATATTAATTAAGCCTGTGCTGACTAGCTAATTGATGCACTAATTGTTTTGGTATGTACATATATTAACTCTTCTTTCTTCTTTTATATAGCCCTCCGGATCAAGCAATACTTCAGTAAAGAAACGAGGCCCGAAGAAAAAGTTGCACCCGGATGAAAGGTTCACGATCATAGAAATCGCGCGCGATGGCCAACCGATTAAACCCCTCCGGACTAAGAAAGCATTTTCTACTCAGTGCGGGGTTCTTGTTAGGGACATGATCCCGATCAGCATCGAGCTATGGAATCAGCCTAAGAAGGAAGAGCTTCATGTTTCTTTTGTTGAAGATAGATAGAAAGATGATCTTTGGGAAGCGTTGAAGGTAAATTTCACCCTACCGGAAGAGGAGGATCCGAAGAATCCAGTTATAGAGCCATTGATCAAGTTCTGTGCTCTCAAGAAGATGGCAGATCTATTCAGGAGGTGGAAGAATGAGTTGAAAGCAACGTATGTCGACCAAGACAGGACTACAGAATTCACCGGCCGATTTGAGAAGATAAAAGACCACTGGCCCGCATTTGTGGCGAACAAGACATCGGAGAGGAGTAAGAAGATGTTAGCGATTAACAAGATAAATGCTGCATAGAAGGAGCATCACCATCGCTCGGGGTCAGGTGGCTGCCTCAAAGCCCGGCCGTTGTGGGACAACGCTGAGCAGGACCTGATTGCCAAAGGGGTCAAACAAAATACATTGCACTGGCCAGACCGTTCAAGGACTTGGTTCTTCGGGGTTGGTGGAACATTGGACCCTGAAATAGGGAAGTGCTGCTGGACGGATGGGAAACTTGCAACACCCGTCACGAAGCTTCGGAAAGCAATCAACGAAGTGCTGGAAGGGAAGTTCGTTCCCGACAGAGAGAACGACGAGCTCACAAGGGCCCTCAGAAATCTTGAGCACCCTGGACGAACATGAGGCACACCAGGCTCCATTGTGTGGAAGGTTGGGCCGGGTTTCCCAACGTAGGCGGTTACAAAATCCAAGAGGAGGAGGTGGAAAGTGGAGAAGAGCGAACTGCAAGAGCTTAAGGCAAGGGTACGAAAGCTAGAGGAACGACAAGATGTTGAAAACCAGCAGCTGCGAGATCTTGCCCAAGAAGCTACTCCGCCATTTCAGCGGAGAAGCAGTGTGGCTTCCACCGAGCTTGTTCGGCAGCCTGACTTAACGGGTCCTAGCTACCCCATGGATTTTATCACGGATTCACACTAGTGCCACCTTATGACGCAATGGCTTCAGCTCAAAGTCAAGGTGGTTGTTGGCTCAGTGTTCCCTCCTTCACCCGGAGCAACTTTTCACTATCGTCCGATTCCACAAGGCTATGCTGTTGTGATGGTGGACGAAATAACGGAGGGATTTGAGGAGCTCCATCTTGACCACCCTACAGGTGATGGGGAGACTTAGCTGGGTCTTGCTATGAAGACTATGTGTCTATGGTGGAAGGAGCACATCAAGCTTCTGAACTCCATGGCTCATGCGAGTCAGCTGTGCACTCCGCCTCCTCCGCCTCCTCCTCCTCCTCCGGCGAGTGATCAGGGCACTCCGCCTCCTGCTCCGGCGCGTGAGGGCGTCAGTACACCGCCTCCTTTTCCGCCTGCTCTGGCGCGTCCAAGCAGCACGCCTCCCACTACTAGGGAAAAGCTTATAGGCATGCGCTTACTAGTAGCGCGGGTTTATACCCCTTGCTGCTGCTACATAGTAGTAGCGTGGTTTTTTACACCTCGCTACTACTAAGTTGATACTAGTAGCGCGGGTTTTTAACCCTCGCTACTACTAAGCAGTCTCTACCGTGCCCCCCCCGGGACATGCCATAGTAGTAGCGAGGGATATGAACCCGCGCTACTAAGTACAAGGTAGGTGAATGATGTCTACTACACAACCTTCTTCTTGTAGACGTTGTTGGGCCTGCAAGTGCACAGGTTTGTAGGACAGTAGCAAATTTCCCTCAAGTGGATGACCTAAGGTTTATCAATCCGTAGGAGGAGTAGGATGAAGATGGTCTCTCTCAAATAACCCTGCAACCAAATAACAAAGAGTCTCTTGTGTCCCCAACACACCCAATACAATGGTAAATTGTAGCGGTGCACTAGTTTGGCGAAGAGATGAAGATACAAGTGCAAAATAGATAGTAGATATGGGTTTTTGTAATCTGAAATAATAAAAACAGCAAGGTAACGAGCGGTAAAAGTGAGCGTAAACGGTATTGCAATGATAGGAAACAAGGCCTAGGGTTCATACTTTCACTAGTGCAAGTTCTCTCAACAATAATAACATAGATAGAACATATGACAAGCCCTCAACATGCAACAAAGAGTCACTCGAAAGCCACTAATAGCGGAGAACAAACATAGAGATTATGGTAGGGTACGAAACCACCTCAAAGCTATTCGTTCGGATCGATCTATAAAAGAGTTCGTACTAGAATAACACCTTAAGACACAAATCAACCAAAACCCTAATGTCACCTAGATACTCCATTGTCACCTCAAGTATCCGTGGGCATGATTATACGATATGCATCACACAATCTCAGATTCATCCGACCAACATAAAAGTACTTCAAAGAGTGCCCCAAAGTTTCTACCGGAGAGTCAATAACGTGTGCCAACCCCTATGCATAGGTTCCCAAGTGTCACGAAACCCGCAAGTTGATCACCAAAACATACATCAAGTGGCACATGATATCCCATTGTCACCACAGATAATCACGGCAAGACATACATCAAGTGTTCATAAAAGACTCAATCCGATAAGATAACTTCAAAGGGGAAACTCAATTCATCACAAGAGAGTAGAGGGGGAGAAACGTCATAAGATCCAACTACAATAGCAAAGCTCGGGATACATCAAGATCGTGCCATAGAGGGAACACGAGAGAGAGAGAGAGAGAGAGAGAGAGAGAGAGATCAAACACATAGCTACTAGTACATACCCTCAGCCCCGAGGGTGAACTACTCCCTCCTCGTCATGGATAGCGCCGGGATGATGAAGATGGCCTCCGGTGATGGGATCCCCCTCCGGCAGGGTGCTGGAACAGGGTCCCGATTGGTTTTTGGTGGCTACAGAGGCTTGCGGCGGCGGAACTCCCGATCTAGGTTCTATTCTAGAAGTTTTAGGGTACGTATGTATATATGGGTGCAGGAAGTACGTCGGTGGAGCTACGGGGGTCCCACGAGGCAGGGGGCGCGCCCAGGGGGGTGGGCGTGCCTCCCACCCTCGTGGGCAGCCCGTATATCCCCTGACGTGCACTCCAAGTTCCCTGGGTTGCTTTCCTTCCAAAAATAACTTCTCCAGTTGATTTCGTTCCGTTTTGACTCCGTCTGATATTCCTTTTCCTCGAAACACTGAAATAGGCATAAAACAGCAAATCTGGGCTGGGCCTCCGGTTAATAGGTTAGTCCCAAAAATAATATAAAAGTGGATAATAAAGCCCAATATTGCCTAAAACAGTAGATAAAGTAGCATGGAGCAATCAAAAATTATAGATACGTTGGAGATGTATCAAGCATCCCCAAGCTTAATTCCTGCTCGTCCTCGAGTAGGTAAATGATAAAAAGAGAATTTTTGATGCGGAGTGATACTTTGGCATAATTTCAATGTAAATCTTCTTAATTGTGATGTGAATATTCAGATCCGAAAGATTCAAGACAAAAGTTCATATTGACATAAAAATAATAATACTTCAAGCACACTAATCAAAATAATTATGTCATCTCAAAATAACATGGCCAAAGAAAGTTCATCCCTACAAAATCATATAGTTAGGCTATGCTTCATTTTTGTCACACAAAGATGTTCCCAACTTCTATACCCCCGATGACAAGCCAAGCAATTGTTTCGTACTTAAATAATCTCAAACTTTTTCAACCTTCACGCAATACATGAGCGTGAGCCATGGATATAGCACTATGGGTGGAATAGAATATGATGATGGGGATTGTGTGGAGAAGACAAAAAAGGAGAAAGTCTCATATTGACGAGGATAATCAACGGGCTATGGAGATGCCCATCAATTGATGTCGACATGAGGAGTAGGGATTGCCATGCAACGGATGCACTAGACCTATGAATGCTCAACAAAAGAAAACTAGTGGGTGTGCATCCAACTTGCTTGCTCATGAAGACCTAGGGCATTTGAGGAAGCCCATCGTAGGAATATACAAGCCAAGTTCTATAATGAAAAATTCCCACTAGTATGAAAAATACAACTTATGAGACTCACTATATGAAAAACATGGTGCTACTTTGAAGCACAATATATGAGACTCACTACATGAAGAACGAGGTGCTACTTTGAAGCACAAAATATGAGACTCACTACATGAAGAACATGGTGCTACTTTGAAGCACAAGTGTGAAAAAAGAGATAGTAGCATTGCCCTTTTGTTTTTTTGGGCCTTCCTTTTTTTTATTTTGGCCTTTCTCTCTTTTTTTATTTGGGCAATGCTCTAATAATGATGATCATCACACTTCTATTGATTACAACATGAGGATTACAACTCGAAACTAGAACAAGGTATGACTCTATATGAATGCCTCTGGCGGTGTACCGGGATGGTACAATGAATCAAGAGTGACATGTATGAAAAATAATGCATGGCGTCTTTGCCACAAATACGATGTCAACTACATGATCATGCAATGGCAATATGACAAAAGTAATATATGGCATAATAATGATGAACGGAATGGTGGAAAGTTGCATGGCAATATATCTCGGAATGGCTATGGAAATGCCATAATAGGTAGGTATGGTGGCTGTTTTGAGGAAGATATAAGGAGCTTTATGTGTGATAGAGCGTATCGTATCACGGGGTTTGGATGCACCGGCGAAGTTTGCGCCAACTCTCAAGGTGAGAAAGGGCAATGCACGGTACCGAAGAGGCTAGCAATGGCGGAAAGGTGAGAGTGCGTATAATCCATGGACTCAACATTAGTCAAAAAAAACTCATATACTTATTGCAAAAATTTAGAAGTCATCAAAAATCAAGTACTACGTGCATGCTCCTAGGGGGATAGATTGGTAGGAAAAGACCATCGCTCGTCCCCGACCGCCACTCATAAGGATGCACAAGCCAGGTACACTTCATGTTTCAAATTTGTTACACAACTTTAACCATACGTGCATGCTACGGGACTTGCAAACTTCAACACAAGTATTTCTCAAATTCATAATCACCCAACTAGCACGACTTTGATATTATCACCTCCATATCTCAAAACAATTATCAAGCATCAAACTTCTCTTAGTATTCAATTCACTCAAAAGAAAGTTTCACATATCTTGAACACCAAGTATATTAACATTAAGCAAATTACCATGCTATTAAAGACTCTCAAAATAATCTAAGTGAAGCATGAGAGTTCATCTATTTCTTCAAAATAAAACTACCAGCATGCTCTAAAATATATAAGTGAAGCACTAGAGCAAAAATTATCACGCTCAAAAGATATAAGTGAAGCACTATGAGCAAATGACAAACTACTCCGAAAGATATAAGTGAAGATCAATTAGTAGTCGAATAATTATGCAACTATGTGAAGACTCTTCCAATAATAATTTCAGATCTTGATACTTTATCCAAACAGCAAGCAAAGCTAAAGAAAACTACATTGCAAGGATAGCACAACTCATGTGAAGAAGCAAAAACTTAGGCTCAACCGATACTAACCGATAGTTGTTGAAGAAGAAAGGTGGGATGCATACCGGGGCATCCCCAAGCTTAGATGCTTGAGACTTCTTGAAATATTATCTTGGGGTGCCTTGGGCATCCCCAAGCTTTAACTTTTGTGTCTCCTTAATTCCTCTCATATCATGGTTTCTCTTTTTATCACGCTACTGCTAAAAGTTAGCTGTGGCGCCGTATTAGTAGCACGGGCCGCCGCGCTACTAATAGGTCATTACCCTGCGCTACTACTAGGGTTTTCCCTAGTAGTGTCCTCCTTCGCCGCCTCGTAAGCGACGATGGAACATAGACGCCGCCGCTCCGGCTGCTCCGGCACATCGTAGCAGCGCCTCCGGCTGCTCTGCCTCTTAAGCAACGAAAGAAGACAGCCGCAGCCGCTCCGACTGCAACGGCATCTAGTAGTACAGCCAGAGGCGGGAGGCAATACAGATTCGGTCCATCGTCTTTCAAGCCTCTAGAGAAGTTACCATACGAAAGGAGCGATGAGGAAAACTAGAAGATCTCTGAAGGCCAAGTGAATGACTTCTTCCAATCGATAAAAGCTAAGAAACATCCACCTCCAGAGGAGAAGATAGATCCGGTGAAAGCGAAGCGCACTTTGGATGCCCTGCAGCGACCATCACCGCCTCCGCCGCAATCCAACTATGACCGCGTCATTGAAAGGACATATAAGGAAGCGGAGCGGTCGGGAAGTACTTGCACTGATCAAAGGCTAGCAGAACGAAGAAGAGGGAAAAAATCCCCAGCTCGGCGAACAAGCGAAGCAATCATGCCCCCCGCTCAAAGTGTCTAGCGATATCATCGCTAATCTTCCGGGGATGCTGCCCGGTACCAATCCTGGAGATTACATGCACGTCGATGTTGCACTTTTTGAAACAATGGAGGTGGACACATTAAGATTCGATCACGGGAAGCCTCTGTCAGACCTGGTACTTCCGTAACAATGATGATGCGAAGATTCCATGATTGGTATATGGACATCTGCAGGAAGTCTGGGAAAAATACTTTGACGCTGAGAGTTAAAGAGGAGCACGACCTCGTTGGAATTGATCTGTTGTCTGTTCCATATGAGGAGTTCTTCCAGTTTTTCAATCAAAAGGCCCTCGATAAAACAATCATCACTTGCTGCTGTCTGTAAGTACTACTTCTCTATAATTAATTAAGTCTCTATATATAGCTCATCTCTTTCATTACATGTATATATAATTATCCTCACTATATTATGCAGATTGAAGATCGCCGAATTGAAGAAAAGACAAGTAGGTGATATTGGGTTCATTAACATAAATCTCATGGATGAATGGAGTGTTAAAAATGATCCCAGAGATACTGAGGCCAACTTCCTACGATCGTTACTTCGAAATCAAAACAAAGCTACAATACTCTTTCCTTACAAATACAAGTGAGTGTTACTGTCTTATGCATATTTGGTTTCCCATATTTGGTTTCCTATGAGCGGGGCTACTCTAAACAACAATATGAAGTGCGTAAGAAATAATATTCACAACTTTATTTTATTACCATCATTTGTGTTGAGTTTCATTCATATATATGTATTGACCCCCTTCTTGAAATTAGATGTGGGCAGATGCGGGATGAACTCCTACCAAAAGATCGCATATGAGCAATTCAAGAGGAATTGGCGAGATTCTTTCTTAACCACGTCATCGACAAACACGGAGAATACCATGTGGAAGTTGAGTTCAGATGTTAGGGAATTTTGTAAGAGATCTTATATATATATATATATATATATATATATATATATAGCATCGGATAGATATACGAAAACTTGTTGTTCGACCAATCTATCGGAGAAGGAGAGGTCGATCACTTTTCTATGTGTATATGTTCTTGACGATCTTCTGTACTTAATGGTTTTCTTCATTTGCTTACTAGCTAACTAGTGTGTCGAGTCCTCTCTATACGTATACTACGTAGCGTCGAGCAAGCACGGAGATAAGAGAGAAAACTTCTCTCTATTAGCTAGCTAACACAATACATGAAACCCCTAAATTAACCCTACAAAAACCCCA
>NC_041385.1:18071754-18115110 GCF_002162155.2 Triticum dicoccoides
CCCCAGCCCCTGAACTGCTGACGCGTGGAAGCCTTTTGGTCCCGGTTGGTGGCACCAACCGGGACAAAAGGTTCTCCTGCCTGGGCAAGCGGCAGCGGCCACGTGGAGCCCCATCTATCCAGGTTCCTGGGTGAATCGGGACTAAAGGTATAGGGCTTTAGTACCGACCCTTTAGTCCAGGTTCGGCAACCGGGACAAATGGTCCTCACGAACCGGGACGAATGGGCCTTTTTCTACTAGTGTCAAAATCATCTTGCTACATTAGAAACACTAGCAAAAAGGCCCGTGCGTTGCAATGGGAGAAAAAAATACCACACGCTCTTAGTTTACAAAAAATGTTTTATAATCTGAGAATTTGTAGCTATTTCTTAAATACATGAAGAGTTAAAATGGTTGTTAAAAAGATACAGGATTTTTTTAATAATAAAAAGAGTTTTTTTTCTAGAAACGAACACTTTTCTATGGTCTCCTGTTGACGACGCAGGTACTTGAGCCCCTATTTCATCACTATTTCTTGCATACATGTAATAGGTATTGGTCCATGTTTCATCACTATTTATTTCTTATCAAACTTTTATTTTATTTTATTTTTGTCATGCATGCCTCCTTTTTACTTTTTTCATGCATGTCCTATCTTTCTTCTTATATATAGGAGAATAGCGCAACATCTCATCTTTATGGAATATCCTCTGCATTTTTTCTTTTATTTATTTTATAGCGTACATCCCATTTTTATTGGGTCCTTTTATTTTTTGTCATGCATGTCCTTATTTATTGGGTGTCTCTAACAAATTTCTCTTCAATCTGATGTCCAATCCTAATTTTGCTGAGGTGTTCATCCCCAATCTGAATCAGTACCGGTATGAAAAAAGACGAATGATGCATTATTGATTAACATTGCACCCTAGATAATTTTTTTAAAAATTTAACAGGTAAAATAACATCATATTTAAATTTTACATATTTTTCTAATCAAATTCCATATATAAAATGTTAAATTTGGAGTTACGGTTTAAAAGATATGAGTATTTTAAAAGGACGCCAATAAGTGCCACACGTGTGGGCGTTAGGGAGTCTGTCCACACATTTTGTGTTGTGTATAAGAGGAACAGTCCACACACCTACGTGTGGGCAAAACAAGTAATGCCCACACACCTCTTTTTTCCCCTCTCGATCCCTCTCACACGCATGTGTGTGGGCGAAATAGATAACGCCCACACGCCCGTGCGTCAGGCCTCGTACCTCATGGTCCCGCATGCCCCGCGTGACAGTCACCGTGCGCCCGCAGTTGCCATGGTCCAGACCCTCGTCCATGTTCGTTTAACTGCAGTTGCCATGTCGCTGAACTACAGTTGCCATGTCGGTCAACTATAGTTGCCATGGTTGCTCAACTGCAGTTGCCATATATGGTTTAGTCTACTGTAGTTGCCACAATTTCAAAACTTTAGGAGTTGCCACCTACTAACACTAGGCAGTTGAGAGAGTTGTCATGTGCTCACAAGCACACTAGGGCAGTTGTCATGTAAAAGGAGGAGTTGCCATCTGCTTACGTGCACACTAGGGCGTTTGCCATGTACAATGCAAAAACACATGTCAACTCGGGTAAAAGAGAGTTGCCATCTGCTTACATGCACATTAGGCAGTTGCCATGTACCCTGCAAAACACATGTCAACTAACATTTTTGGGTAAAAAAAAAGAGAATTGCCATCTGCTTACAAGCACAATAATGCAGTTGCCATGTTGATACGTCTCCAACGTATCTATAATTTATGAAGCATTCATGCTATTTTATTATCTGTTTTGAATGATTACGGGCTTTATTATACACTTCTATATTACTTTTGGGACTAACCTATTAACCGAAGGCCCAGCCCATATTGTTGTTTTATTGCCTGTTTCAGTATTTCGAAGAAAAGGAATATCAAACGGAGTCCAAACGGAATGAAACCTTCGGGAGCGTGATTTTTGGGAAGAATATGATCATGGAGACTTGGAGTTCACGTCAGAAGATCCTCGAGGAGGCCAGGAGATAGGAGCCCCCCCCCCTACTGGGCGAGCCCCCTGTCTCCTGGGCCCCTCGAGCACCCTCTGACCGACTTCTTTCGCCTATATAAACCCACGTACCCTAAAACATCAAAAAGGAAGATAGATCGGGAGTTCCGCCGCCGCAAACCTCTGTAGCCACCAAAAACCTCTCGGGAGCCCGTTCCGGCACCCTGTCGGAGGGGGGATCCCTCACCGGTGGCCATCTTCATCATCCAGGCGCTCTCCATGACGAGGAGGGAGTAGTTCACCCTCGGGGTTGAGGGTATGTACTAGTAGCTATGTGTCTGATCTCTCTCTCTCTCTCTCTCTCTCGTGTTCTCTCTCCCGTGTTCCCTCTATGGCATGATCTTGATGTATCGCGAGCTTTGCTATTATAGTTGGATCTTATGATGTTTCTCCCCCTCTACTCTCTTGTAATGGATTGAGTTTTTCCTTTGAAGTTATCTTATCGGATTGAGTCTTTAATGATTTGAGAACACTTGATGTATGTCTTGCCATGTGTATTTGTGGTGACAATGGGATATCACGTGATCTACTTGATGTATGTTTTGGTGATCAACTTGCGGGTTCCACCGATGAATCTATGCATAGGGGTTGGCGCATGTTTTCGTCTTGACTCTCCGGTAGAAACTTTGGGGCACTCTTTGAATTACTTTGTGTTGGTTGAATAGATGAATCCAAGATTGTGTGATGCATATCGTATAATCATGCCCACGGATACTTGAGGTGACAATGGAGTATCTAGGTGGGATTAGGGTTTTGGTTGATTTGTGTCTTAAGGTTTTATTCTAGTACGAACTCTTGAATAGATTGATCCGAAAGAATAACTTTGAGGTGGTTTCGTATCCTACCATAATCTCTTTGTTTGTTCTCCGCTATTAGTGGCTTTGGAGTGACTCTTTGTTGCATGTTGAGGGATTGTTATATGATCTATCTATGTTATTATTGTTGAGAGAACTTGCACTAGTGAAAGTATAAACCTTAGGCCTTGTTTCCTACCATTGAAATACCGTTTACGCTCACTTTTATCACTTGTTACCTTGCTGTTTTCATAATTTCATATTAGAAATACCTTTATCTACCATCCATATTGCACTTGTATCACCATCTCTTCGCCGAACTAGTGCACCTATACAATTTACCATTCTATTGGGTGTGTTGGGGACACAAGAGACTCTTTGCTATTTGAATGCAGGGTTGTTTGAGAGAGACCATCTTCATCCTACGCTTCCCAAGGATTGATAAACCTTAGGTCATCCACTTGAGGAAATTTTGCTACTGTCCTACAAACATGTGCACTTGCAGGCCCAACAACGTCTACAAGAAGAAGGTTGGGTGAAACACATGGCAACTAGCAGCTTGGGTGTGGGAGAGGAGACAGGCGTGTGGGCGAGATGGCAAATGCCCACACACCAGCCCGTGTGCGTTAGTGGAAAGTGGTGTGTGCGCGAACTGCTGAACGCCAACACACCGGCCCCTCCCGTGTGGTGAAACAACCGTGTGGGCGACCGGGTGAATGCCCACACACTAGCCCAGTCGTATGTGGCACTAGAAACATGCCAAGATTCGTGCGCTCACAAACGAACGCGGATCCACGCGTGTGGGTGAGATGCAAACGCCCACACGTGTGGGCGTTAGTGTTTTCCTTTTAAAAAACATTTGATATGTGCTGCTAGTTTAATTTCAGGAACATCAGGGGGTTTTCTACAAAATAGCATGGCGGATTAAGAATACCTATATTTTTTTATTAGTAGGTATAGATAACTAGATCAAGGCATATATGCATGCACTAAGTTTCTTCAGATAGCATATTTTTAATGCTGCCAACCACGCTGATGCGCACAAACTCAATGACAACAAGAAACTGCACCATCCCATTCTTCCTCTTGAGAACACAAAAGTATTAACTTGCAAGTAACCCAATACAAATAAAGATAATATCTAACAAAAGCACCTGTGTACAAACTACAAAGTACAAACTAATGATCAGTTTAACATTACAAAATCATTAATCTGCAAATAACCTGGTGGGAAGAAACTCATGAATGGGTAACAATAATTTGGAGAACAGGTCACATTTAGTTTACTGGTTTGCATTGACTTGGGTTGAACCGTATAGACACCACCGCTCATACCTAAAAGGATTACATCATTATCCTCATCATACCCTACCAATCCAAGCCATTCCCTCTTTCTCCTAGTTCGACGAGGGATGTTAAGAAGGTTATCCAATGCAGCAGTCTTGCGTGGCAACCATTTAGCAACGCCCCGATGATTGACCATCATCTGCCATATTTGAAGGGTATGGTAGGACAACACGGCGACACCAACGGTGCCATCCTTTGCCTTGATGATCTGAAAGTTGCTGGAATCATTCATACCGGGAGGCCCCTTGATCACGATGAGGTCCTGTGTGTCCAAATCAAACTCAAGTATGTTGTCTGCCCAATTATGTAAAGGCCAGTAAAGGACATTACCAACAAGGGTGCTAGGACCAATATGAGAACACTTATGTGAAGCCTCCGTAGAGATGAGACCGCTCCATGTGCTAGTCTCCGAGGAATAAACACAGGCGATGGGTTGTCCATAATTATCAATATATTCTTTGTACATGGACACCAAGACCACCTTAAAGGGGGAGGGGCTCGAATGGCATGCGCCCTGCACATGGCCCTTATCACGGTCAGCGCAGAGCACCGAACCATTGAAGCGCTCACCCTGGAACTCAAAAGGGACGGCCACATGGCACTGCTCACTGGTGATGGGGTCATACACAATGAATTTTCTCCACAAATAGTCCCCGACAAGGACAAGGCCGTGGCGGCACCCAAGCACAGTGTTTTCAATGGGGAAGAGGAACACGCTATCATCATCGTCGCGGTGGCTGCCATATCGTACAATGTCAAAGCGCGCGGGAGGGATACGGTCGGGAGTGTCCAGAACTGGAGTGAACAGGATGCCTTCGTGGTACTCGAAGACGCCAAGGAGGGGCGCCTTCTGGTGATGCTTGTAGAACTGATAGAGGAACCTAGGATCGGTGGCGAGGCGCCACCACCGCTTACCGACAACGGAGGCACGTGGGAGGGAGGACGACTGCGGCGGGAGGCGGAGGAGTATCTCCCAGAGGAGGTCGTCGTCTTCCAGCACGGCCAGCACGGAGATTCTGCGGCGGTGGCGGGTCATGTCAGCGCCCTCGCCCGATCGAAGACGCTGCCACGCTGGGGGGCAAGGGTATGTTTCGTTTGGAGGCCGATCCCTGGTGTCCTTTCTTTTCTAGGAGTAGTTAGGATTTGATCTCTTGTTGCATTGCAGAGTCGGAAACTAACTTGAACGTGGTAGCTAGGCTCCTACTCGTAGCTTCCTTCCTCTAGTTAGGATACTTTAATTGGAACGTAGTACTATGTCGGAACATCACGAACTACAGTATATACTGTATTTGCAAGAACACGACAACATCGCCATCGCCGGCACTTGCCTCCTTACATACAGACCTCTCAAGTACAGACCTCCTTACATACAGACCTCCTGTATCTGCCTGGTTGGTTTCAAGCAATATGTATAGTTATGTACTCCATACGATTGCAAGATGATTACTCTTCTCACGCACGTTTATTTTTTGTCTGCCATTGGGGCATTATTATGCGCGGCAACAAAGCAGAGAGCTGCTATTATAATGAGGAAAGCGTTATACAGAGGGTGACGTGCAGATTCAAGTTGGATTCGAATGTTGTGTGCAGAGCAGATACTCTACTTGGAGCAAGAGCAACTGCACCTACCCAAGGAACTGACGCCAAGATACTGATGGTGAATGTCTAAGGGCAACTCCAACGCACGACCCAAACGAATGCCCGTTTGGTCCAGATTCTGTCCGTTTGGTACGGCAAAATGGACGCCCAAGTCCGGTTCGGATGTCGCGGGTGGGTGCACCCAACGCGCGGCCGCGTCCCAAACTTTGTCCTTGCAGGACTTCAAAAAAACAGCATAACAAAGGCATCGCAAATTAAAAACATAATCAGGCCCTCGCATAAAATATATAACAAACTTATTAAAAAGTCCACCACATTCTCACCGCCCACGCATAGTACTTCACATGAAATAAATAAAAACATTAGAAAAATTCTGCCGCCCCACGCGTCGCCGATGCCGTCGCCCTCTTCATGCGTCATCATCCTCGTCATCACTGGTCAGGTCGATGTAGGGAGGGGGCGTCCAGAGGTGTGGCGGTGGCCCCCAGAGCGGGGCGGAACCGCGTTGTGCAAGCTCCGGCGGCGGCGGCTGTGGTGGTGACCACGGTGCCCATGCACCGTCTTCCTTCGCTTCCTCCTTCACGTCTACCTTGACCTCTGTCTTCACCTCGAGCTCCGGCATGTAGACATACGCTAGTAGATCCATACGCTTGACGGGCATGTCAGTCAAGGAGGCATGTGCACGGAGGGCTCCTGCTGCTTGGGCTGCTACCAGGCAGCTGCCCGCTGCTGTCAGCTTCAGCTTTGCCCCCACCACCAAGCAAGAATACTTCTTCCTGCAGCTGCTGCCTCAATATTCCAGATCTGACTGCCACATCAAAACATAAAAGCAGATTAGGAATGAATAAGCATGTGCAATCTAGCAAGCTTCCAATAAAATGGTATGCAATTTCCAAGGATGACATTTACCAAACAGCGTGTTTTACTTATGTAAGATTCCGCGGACATTGCGCCGTGTTTGCATATTTCGTACAGCCAAAATCATCAAACAACACATTATACGGATGTGCTGTACAGATGTAATTGTGTTTGAAAAGACGTACTCAGATGTAAATGTATAATTCGGAAGGGGCTAACAAAATGGTAGTTGACCGTTGAATGCAAGCAAACCACACAACACAAAATGGCAATTAATTGCTCCCTCCGTTCCAAATTACTCGTCGTGGTTTTAGTTCATAAAATATGAACTAAAACCATAACGAGTAATTTGGAACGGAGGGGAGTACATTCTGGACCACCTTGCGTCGAGTTAAGTTTACCTTCAATTAGCTTATGAGCGGGACATGAGATTTTCTTATGTAAAGCAAATGACACGTCTGTTGCGTCTTCTAAAATTAGTACAATCTGAAGCCTCTTGTCTCGAGTAAATTTTATCTGCAAACACCCAAACCTGGAATGAGTACAATTCGATGGATTGGTACGAGCAGCCACAACGAATGAATTGTGGTGAATCGTTGCAATGGATTGGTACATACACTCAAACCTGTGGTGAATTGTGGCGAACTTCCAGAAGAAAGGAAGAGGAGGAAGGTTCACCTTTCCCGATGCGGTGGCGGAGGAGGAGGTCGACGACAGCGGCAGTAGTAAGTACTCCGTCCAGTGTCAAAAACGCTCCTATATTATGAGTCGGGAGGACTAGCTGATGTTGCGGCGGAAATTTGCAGATAGGGAAGCGTGCATGGCGACCTGCCACAGGAAGCGCACCTAGAATTGGATGCCATTGGGACTGGGCTGCCGCCGCCGGGGAGTATGGTGGGGCGACGGAGGGAAGGGGACGGGCTGACGGGCCTTGCTGACTTTCTCCTATGTGGGCCCGAGATAGCTTAGCAGGCTGGCTCATAACAACGCGTTAGCTTTTGAGGGCGGTTTTTTCGGTGGACCGTGGGCTGGTTTAGGAAGCTTCAGCACAATTTTAATTCCTGTGTATTTTCTATTTTTTTTTATTTTTCAAATATACGCTGACTTGTTCCAGATATATGTTGAACACTTTTTGTATACCTATTGAACAGTTTCCAAGTACAACTTTGAAAAATGTCTGTTCACTAAATACTATGAATAAGTTTTTAACACTACAAACATCTGTTAAGGGTTAGAACATTTTCTAACGTACACATATTTTTTAATGAACCATACAATTTTAAAAAAAAATACATGAACAATTTTTACATAGAATAAAAATGTGACTGGTATGTTTTTGGAACATACAAATATTTTTTAAAGAGTAAAATACACCACAAGTCCTAAAAGTATTTGAGGGTGTCAGCTTAGTCCTAATACTATAAAAACTTGATGATAACCCGCACACTGCTGCTGTAATCGATGCAATATATTTTAGTTAGATTTGATTGTGTGGAATATAATATTTTATATTATAAACATGTGAACCAAAATGAAATACATATGACTTATTATATAGTTGTAAAATATTTATTGAACATAATCAAACAAATAGAATGAAGAATACTTTCCCATGCATGGTTGCGTGTAGTGATGGGTTTTTTTCCATGCATGTTTGCATGCTGGGGTCGGCCTTAGAGCATCTCCAGCCGTTGGCCCCCCAGAACGGGTAAAAATCGCCTCCTGGGGGCGAGCCGGCGCTTCGTTCGGCGCTGGGGGCGGTTTTGCGCCCAGTCATCGCCCCCAGCTCGCCCCCAGGCGCGGATGTAGGCCCAATTTTGAAGCCCCATTTCGGTGAAAAGGGCCCATATGGACGAGAATATGTCCATATTCGGCGTGGTTCGCCGTGGCTCGACGTTGAATTATCAATGTAAATATATTTTTTAACACATATTTCATCACAGAAAAATCAAATACTCCAACAAAATAGTACAAACAACAAATAGTTCAATACAAATTAAATAGTTCAACAAATAAAAACTCATATTTCATCACATGTCGCGCCCGGCGTCGCCCTTGAGCCTCCATAGGTGCTCTATCCGATCTTGCTGCAGTTGATGATGCACCTGTGGGTCTCGGATCTCTTGACGCATACTGAGGTAGGCAGTCCAGGTTGCCGGTAGTTGGTGATCAACTTGGGCAAGAGGACCCTGCCTGTGGTATGGTTCAGTGTCAAACACTGGCTCTTCCTGCTCGCTCACAATGATCATGTTGTGCAAGATGCCACAACAGGTCATGATCTCCCACATTTGATCTTTCGACCAGGTCTGAGCGGGGTACCGGACAACAGCAAATCGAGATTGGAGCACATCAAATGCCCGCTCGACATCCTTCCTGCAAGCCTCCTGAATCTTCGCAAACCAGGCGTTCTTGCCTCGAGGCACAGGGTTTTTGATGGTCTTCACAAATGTCGACCATCTTGGATAGATGCCATCAGCTAGACAGTATCCCTTGTTGTAGTGCCGCCCGTTGATCTCGAAGTTCACCGGAGGAGAATGACCTTCAACTAGCTTGGCAAAGACATGAGAACACTGCAGCACGTTGATATCATTGTGAGTTCCTGGCATACCAAAG
Source organism: Triticum dicoccoides (assembly GCF_002162155.2). Lineage (NCBI taxonomy): Eukaryota > Viridiplantae > Streptophyta > Magnoliopsida > Poales > Poaceae > Triticum > Triticum dicoccoides. Next base: position 18,081,019 of record NC_041385.1, read on the forward strand.
AAGGAGTGCCAAATCCAGAGGTCCTGTGTGGCCACCGCGTCAAGTACCACACTGCAACCACCTTTGGCGCCTTTGTACATCCCCTGCCAAGCAAATGGGCAATTCTTCCATTTCCAATGCATACAGTCGATACTTCCAAGCATCCTAGGAAATCCTCTTGCTTCATTCTGTGCTAGGATCCGAGCAGTGTTCTCAAGTATTGCGGTCCAAACACTGCCACCACTGCCCGACAGAACTTGTAGAAACACTCTATGCTGGTGGACTCGGCTATGCGCCCATAGTCGTCCTGTGAGTCACTGAGAGCTCCGAATGCAAGCATCCTCATCGCTGTCGTGCATTTCTGGATCAAGGTGAATCCAAGTTTGCCGGTGCAATCCATCTTGCATTTGAAGTAGTTGTCGAACTCCCGGATGAAATTCACAATCCTGAGGAAAAGCTTTCTTCTCATCCGACAACGGCGCCGAAATGTTCTGTCGCCATGAAGTGGAGCATCGACAAAGTAGTCGGAGTAGAGCATGTAGTAGCCTTCGAGACGATGCCGGTTCTTTGCTTTCACCCGCCCCGGCGCCGAGCCACCTCGCCGCGGCTTTTCATTGCTCGCTAGCAGCTGGGCGAGGGCCAGCAAGCACCATGAGATGCTCTTCTTCCTGGACGTCGGCCTCGGCTTCCTCCTCCAGCAGCGCGGCGAGCACTTCCTCGTCATCCGAGTCCATCGCCGAGGCAAGCAAATCGCCGAACACCTTGCGCCTGGTGGGCGTGTACCCGCCGCTAAACTGCCCCTCCGCGGCCGGAATCGGCGGCCGAAAATGCCCAGCTGTTGTCATAGGGGCTGCCGCGGCGAACCTCTGCTATTTTTCCGGCGGGGAATGGCTATCTACCGGCTATCTACCGGTGAAGGGCGGCGGGCGGCGCCGGGATATAGCTACTGGCGGCTGAGAGCGCGGGGGTGGGAGGCAGGTCGGGGAAGAAAAGTCTTGACTTTTCACCTGACGGCGTGGGCCAGCCGCGCATTTCCCTTGCGCCGGAGCCCCCAAGCACCCCCAGCGCGCCGGGTTCGGCCTGCGGCCGCCGGGCGAAAAAAAGGGCCGAACCGGCGATTTCCGTCGTCCTGGGGGCGCGACTGGGGCGTTTTTTTGGCGCAGGCGCCGAAAAAGTCGCCTGGGAGCCTGTTGGGGGCACGGCTGGAGATGCTCTTATCAGGTCTGTAAATGTATGGTCATGTGGCATGCTTGCATGTTGAGATAAATAAGTTAGTGGAGATGAACTTCTTTGGTATATAGATGCATATCTGGATCGTAAAAGTTTACCAAGTGTGTCAGCTACTATCCTATTCGGACAGCATCCACTTTGACTTGCACAAATGACGGGTTGACTACTGTCACGTGACAACCCGTTGCACAAAAAAAAAAACAAAATGTTACCGCTTCTATTTTTTTGTCCTCCTACTTGCATACGCACCTCAGCCCCAAACGTCGCGAACATGATGAGCTCTTGCGTCACGCGCTTGAAAAGCTCTAACACGTCTACTCGTGCCGCCCAGGAAGGGTCATCTATGGTGGGGAGATTGTAAAACTCTCATACAAGATCAAAGACGGTAGCAAGGACGATATTTGTTAACGAGGCTCATCGAGGTCAGGTACATCCCCAGAGTAATGACTACAGGCTCTTCTCCCCAAGATGCTGCAACACCGGCCTCCCGGGCACCGACACATGTCGTTGGTTCCCCCGCGTGCCTATTACTATCGAGTCGTCATGGGTTACAACTTGTGATGCACCCTCATTATATAAGTGGCCAAAGATACAACTTGTTCGACTCCAACACGACTGGTACCTATCCACATCAATTACAACTCCAAGTCCATGTAATTCCACATGGACAAATATTCGACACATATATAATAGAGGTGGGGATGGAGTCATCGATACTTCCGCATTGTGGTAGGAGGATGACCGAGGCTTGCTGGAGCCTGCTTTCTGCTTGCTGCAAGCTCCGCCCTCTCGCGTACACTGCTGGCGCATCACTCTTCAAGGAAGGAAGACGCTGCCACATGGGGAGGGGGTCTAGGGCCGTTGCGTCGGAGAGCGAGATTTGCGCAACACAAATGTAGGATGGCGGCGACTAGATCGTGCAGGAGAATCAGAGGAATGAGATGGATGGCTTGGTTAGATTGATGGCTAGATGGTATTCATGTAGGTTTTGTGCAAAGAGGAGAGCCAAAAATTAAGAAGAGAGGACCTTCTAGGGTGGTTTGTGCAAAATGCCGCCACATGCTAATAGTCAACCAACCACTCGTGCAAGTAGCGCCGATAGGACCGCCGGTGACACACTTAGCAAACTTTTAGGACCCATAGGTGCATTTTCATAGTATTAGAACCAACTTGACACACACCGAACAGATTTAGGACTTGTGTATTTTACTCTTTTTAAAATGTGATTAACATTTTGTAAAGTGATATGAACACTTTCTACAAACTGCTTGAATAATTGTCCTGTGTTTTTACAAACAATTTTTTAAAACTCTCTCATAGCCAAAGAGAAGGGTAGCCAAGTATAACCATATAAACATAAACAAGATACGACGGATCAAATATCACTCGTGGAGCAAGAAATTCCCTGGACTGGGTTATTCAGAAGGGTCTTGTTACATTAGAAAAGTATAGGTAAACAAGATACATTGGAAACATAGGTAGACGAAGGCACATGCTCACGAAGTTCTTTCAGATAACTTAAGACAGGGCAGGCGACATTGGTGAGATGTGAGAAAACTCAGCGACGAGAGATGCAGCAGCCTTTCCTTGCCTTCAGTATCAACTCAAAAAGAAAAGAAAATTCAAGCAGTACAAACTCTCAAAGTGTATATTCAATGGCATTTCTTACACGTGAACCATACCAACAACATTAGCACATCAAACAATACAGGCTTCCGTCCTATCTATCAGGCAATACTTTAACTCCACCACCGGTAATGCTTGTACCTAGAACATAATTAAGAAGTCAAATAATTCACAACAGTTCCAAGGATAAGAGATGGCAGCAATAAGATAGTTAGAAAGATGAGCTGAAATATAGAACTTGAGCAAAATAACTCACTTTTACAACTCCATACAAGGTTAATAACTCATTTTTTAACACCAGCACTATATAACCAGAACCACATAGGTTGTAAAGTGCAAGGGATACTCACAGCATCCGTATAATTAGCTACCTCGTAATGGCGAATTTAGTTGATATAAGAAGAAGAAAGTACATGGCCTAGAATTTTTCTTATATAAACTCATCCCTTGCCACGTTAAGTTACAAAAGTATGCTAAAAGGAACATAGTTTTACAATAAAAGTGATCTTGAGTATTACATCATAAATAAATTAAGCCCGAGACAAGAAATCCAATTTATTTGCATGTGTTACAGTACTAGTCACCTGCAGAAGGGGCCATGAACAAATGATAAAAACACTAATATTTTGAAAGGTATGAATCTGACGTAGGTTGTTTTCATGGAGTTAAGATACCAAGATAAAAGAATAATAGATAAAGAATATAACTAGCTTTGAGGATTCAAACATGCCAAGTGTGTTACGAATTTAGTGTTTGATTTGGGATCCTTGAATACAAAAGACGACTTAGATGATAACACTATAAGTTCTTCCATCTAGCAAAGGGACAATTAAGTTGTATTACCAAGAATTGCTTGCCATGTTTAAGTTGTTAGTGAACGTATTACTCCTATATATGATATAAAAAAAGAATGAGCAATCACCTGGTGGATAGAAACTCTTGAAATGATAGAAGCCATGGATATCCTCGGTTGTATAAAGTCTCCTGGATTGCATTGATTTGAGTTGAACCATGTATACATTCTCATCCACCGACAAAAAAATTGTATTTGTATCCTCATCATAGCACAATATAGTTTTCATTATCGGTAACTCAAGCTGGGGAGGGAGGCCAAGAATGGTGTGCATTTGAACGGTTTTCCACGGCACCCATGTGCCAACACCACCACAGTTCGTGTTTCTCTGCCACATTTGGAAATGTGGGTAAGACAAAACTGAAAAGCCAAGAGCGCCATTCTCAGCCAGGATGATCTGACGCTCGCAGAGTTCCTCTGTACCGGGAGGCACCGTGACCACAGCTAGACTCTGCTCTTCCAAATCAAACTCAAGTATGGTATCTTCCGTGGACAACCAGAAAAGTGTCATGCCAAGAAGCAACCCAGGACAACCGGCAATAAATGTTTGACATGGACCGACCGCCGAGATGAGATTACCCCATGCCCGAGTCTCTGAGAAGTAAACACATGCGATCTTTTCCTCGTCGTAGGCGGACACCAAGACCACCTTAAAGGGGCCCCAATGACAGGCATTGTGCACGTGGCCAAGGTCGCCGGCAGCGCACATGACCGTAACCATGAAACTGCCACCGCCGAACTCCGTCGGGATGGGCACGCGCTGCTGCTCACCGGTGATGGGGGCGCACACGACGAGCTCCCACCTTTCACCGTCTACGATGAGGACGCGGCCGTGGCGACACCCGAGTATGGTGCATCGTCAGAAGTCGATGCGCAGAGGGACGCTGTCTGGAGGGTCCAGGATTGGGTGGAAAACGACAACCGGGTAATGCTCCGGAAATTCTGTTACGAAGAAGCCGAGGATGGGCGGCCCCTCCTTCTGGTGGTGGTCGCCGAAACTACGGAGGAATACGGAGTCGGTGATGAGGCCTCGCCACCGCTTGCAGACTGCGGAGGCGCGCGGGAGGGAGGACGGCAGCGGCGAGAGACGGAGGAGGATCTCGCGGAGCAGATCGTCGTCTTCGAGCGCCATCAAGCTGACACGGTGGGTAGTCGTTTCAATCGGCACCCTCGTTGTCACGGAGAGCCCGCGGCAGGCCGACGGAGCACGGCGGAGAGGCACGGGATGTTGCGAGGGAGTCACCGAGGACGGCTCGTCGTTGGATCGGGGGAACGGCGGGGAGGACTGCGTGCCTGACGGATCCACGAGCAGAGTTGTAGGGCAGGGCTAATATCAAGGGAGACCGCACGTACTGGCTGTACTACTCCCCTGGTGGTTTCCGTTTCGTGTTCAATCTTTTCCTTTGGGAAGTAATTCACACCTGGACTCTTTTCCAAAAAAAGTCATGAGCATCACCATCACGTGTGCTTACTGTTTACTCATCTGTATATGCAGTATGTGTTTACTCAACTTTGACTTTGCTGCAAGTAGCCGAGAAGTAGCCAAGTTTCCTGGCCAACAACATCACTGTCACACGTAGAGTCACCAGTTTGGCTTGTAAAATTACCACTCCTTTGTAGTTTACACAATAAAAAAGCTTTGGGATTCCGTTAAGGGTACCCTTCCGATAATAGAGATGGTAGGAGGAAGAACAAACGTCGATACGAATACGGTGAACTCGATGATTGCATGACAGTGAGTGTGGTAGTAGAGATACTAGAAGGTGAGAGGTCGTGTTCGTCCTGAGCCGTATTCAATGTGCAGCGGTGCGCTCTACAACAACATGAATGCGGTCAGCTGGCGTCAGCCAGGAATGCGCACAGACTAGGGAGGAGGGGGTTTGGGTGGGGCAGTGTGGTCAGAAGCCGGTGTGGGTGGTGTCCGGACGCCCAGAAAGCTCTCCATGTTTGTCTTCGGTTTGGTGGAGAAAGTATGTCCGGACCACGCAGCGGACCGATACAAACCCGCGTTGGTTAGCTTATACCGTCCGGACAGCGCGATCCACACGGATGCAGGCGGTTTAACGGTCAGTGTTGGAGATGCCCCGACCAACTAGGAAACTCGACCTTATGTGCAGGAGTCATTCTTTTAATACTTTTAAGGCAACACCGTAAAAACACGCAGTTTACCGTTTTAGTTTCCCTTTTCTATTTTCTTTTCTTTTGTTAAAAGCACTAACTTTTTCTAATTCGTGTTTAGAAAAAAATGTGAAAATTTTCTACAAAATTGATGAACCGTTTTCAAATTTTGTGAATATTTTATCAAAACATCCGAATTGGTTTCAGATATGTAAAGTTTTTTCAAACTTGATGAACATTTCTTACAATCAATGAACTTTTTTTAAAATTGAGGAACTTTTCTCAAATCTATGTTTTTTTTAAAAAGTTGATGAATGTTTATTAAAATTGATGAACCTTTTAAATTAACTGATGAAAATTTTCCAAATTTGTGAACTTTTTTTAAAAATCGATGAACTTTTACAAATTGGACATTTTTGGAAAAAATTCAAGGCTTTTTCTGAATTCATGAAGTATTCAAATTTATGACCTTTTTTGAATCTGCGATTTTTTTTCAAATTTTCATGAACTTTTTGCAAAAGTCAACTGGTCAAATTGTCCATGTCATGTGGTTAACAAGTGATGAAATTAAACACGAGCAACGAGCAAACTATGAGCGACGAACAACCAGCGAGTGAGGAGTATTTTATTGGGCTGGCCCAAGTAAAGTTGCGCGAGCACCAGCTTCGTGAACGAGTGCATGAAGCGCGGATTAGGAGCTTTTGGTCCCCTCACCTCCGGCTACCATATTGATGCTAAGAGGCGATGGGACCTCGCATCTTCAAGAGTGCTACTTTTTTTGTCATTGTATAGTGATCATCGTATTTTGTGAGAATAAATTTACCCTCATTATTTTGGAGTGGCGGTGCCATGAGATTAGAGAATTTTCGGTCCTCATGTTCTGATCTAGAGAGTTTTAGATTAGTGTGTCAAACTTTTTTTCTTGGTTTGATTCTTTACGAAGTTGAAATCTTTTATCAACACCATGGTGAAGATATTGTGGTCCGACGTCCTGCACTTCTAGGGAATCATCCCCAGTCCTAATACGTTGATCGATCAAGGCTTCACATCTTTTTGGATTGGCGACTCAAGGCACTTTCAAAAACCATTATTGGTAATGTTCATGCGGGTGAAAGAGTGACAGCATCGTTGCTACAGTCCAATTGCAGCCTCTTTACCAAAGTCTATGTTGTATTTTTTTCAAGGAGAGATTGATGCGACGAAGGTCTTTGCAAGAAATTTCATTGTAATTCTAGTCATAGAAGTTACTTTGTATTTTCTTGGGTCTTAGATCCAAACCAGTGTACCTGTAATTGTTATGAGTATAAATAAAATTAGAGGTGTTTCTAATCCCTAGAAGGGGAGATAGAAAGGATTTTTGGCGATGTACGCCGCCTCCTTCCTCCTCAAATTAAAAAGGTAGGGTTCCTGCCTCTCGTCGGCGCCGCCGCAGGTCCGCTTCGGCTCCTGTGGCCTTAGGGCCATGTGGGCGCGGTGGATCCTGGCAAGGGCCGGCTGGTGGGCTCCAATTTAGGTCGTTCATTTCTGTTTTGTTAAGGTTTGTGTCCTGCTCAGGAAGACGAGACAACGACGACTCTTTGAAGATGAAATAAAGGTCTCCTCGCCTAGCCCCCGTTCCGGCAGTGCGTCTAGTATAGTTGGTAGTGTGTGGAGGTATGTCTCCGGTGGATCTATCTTTGGTGGATTTGCTCGGATCTCATCGTTGTTCGTCTACGTTCGTGTGTCTTCGGGTTGGATCCTTCCGACCTACGTTATTCTTCGTCGGCGGCGGTTGCTGTTCTGGTGCGCTAATCCTATGGGGCCTCAGCACGACGACTTCTCGACTGTCTACCAGAACAAAGGTGTTGCCGACTCCAGCGATGGAGGGGTGATGATGGCAGCGCGCCTTCGGCTCTCTTTAGTGCTTTTAGTCGTCGCTAGGTGGTCTACAGATCTGGATGTAATTTTTATTTTTAGCGTTCGTTGTACTGCCATGATTAAGATGAATAGATCGGAAGTTTTTTCACAAAGAAAAAGTATCGATCGTTTTTTTTGAAGTCGTTCAGTCTTTTTGTTGTAGTACTGATTTTCATGCATTCATGCATGATATATCCCACAAACGTAGCGTAGTTAGCTAAACATTCTTGGTCATAGGCGATTTGATTTAGTTGTAAAATAATAGTCCCACACCGCCAACCGGCCAATGCGCGGGCTACAGCTACAGTGTTGGCCGGGCGTGGTGGTGCACGATTGTCACTCCACAGCCTATAGGAGGGTCATACTGGGATGCAACCATTGCCCTCCGCCGGGTCACAACTCACGCGGTCGCCGTCGCCAGATGCGACGGGTTGGCCACAACATCGGCATGCCCCGCAGCGCAACTCGCGTGGTCGCCCCGCCGGACGCGACAGGTTAGCCGCAGCATCGGCCTGCCCCGCGGTCGAGCCTTGCACCTGCAGCGGCGGCGCTAAACCTGAAGGCCATGCTGTAATCCTCGTTCTTGTGGCTACTATGGCTTGACTTGGAGCGGTGGTCCATGCGGTTGGAGAGATTTGTTGGAGTGATTTTGGGAAAAGGAGGAAGAGGATGAGGGGATAAAGTGACAAGGTTGTATGTGGTTAATGTGTGAGGCACATGGCATCCTAATGGCGACTCCAGATGGATCCCCCCTTCCTCCTCCCTCTCCTCCTCCTCCCCCTCCTCCCCTCCTCGCCCTAGTCGTCCCGCTCCCCGCTCTGTCCCGCTGGCCGGTGCCCGGCCGTCCTCCTCTCCGCGTGCAGGTGCTCTCCCTCCCCTCTCCCCTGTCTCCCCGCGGGTGGGGCTCTCCCCTCCTTCTTCCCCGCTACCGGTGCTTGGATCTCACTTTTAGGCCCTTGCGTCCGATGAGGAGGAGTCGCGGTCGTCGGCCTCCTCCCCCTGTGGTCCCGTGCCCTGTGCTGGGTCCGGATCTCGCGGCGGCGGCGTAAGTCTGGTAAGTTTGCTGTTGCGTCTCCTGATCCCGGTGTCTTGGGCAGTGCGCCTGATGGGGAGCTTAGAGGCCTCCCATCTCCCTCTCCGGCTTCCTCTGCAGCGGCCTCGTCGCCGGCGGTGACGACGGCGGGGCCGTTGGTGGCATCGTGTAACCTAAACCTAGATCTCGATTTCTCTTCGGTAGCCAGCTGGCCACGGGCCGCTTCCTCGTGTGGGCTTGCTGGGCCTTGCGGTCTGGCGTTGCCCAGTGGGCCTACCTCTCCTCCCCTTCTCTCGTCTGTGGTCGACTTTCCCCCTCTTGTCTCGCCTGGCCCAGTCGGGCCCACCGGCTGGGTTCCTGCTCCTCAACCTCTTGCGGCCCATTTGGAGAGTCGGGCCCAGGTGGGCACGGCTCGGACGGGATATTTATGGATCCCCCGCGGCTCATTCTCCCCCCTGCTAGGGTTTCCGGCTTCCTCTTCCGATCTGCGCCATCACCGTCTCCCCATTCGTCGCCTCATTAGATCTTCCCCACCTCCACCCCTCCTCCTTCCTTTTGCTGCGGTGCTTTCCATGGACAAGTCGCGGGGCTCTTCCTGCGAGGCGCTCTCGGGCAGCAAGCGGCGCCGTGAGGACTCCCTTGCCTCCGCGGTGGATCTGGAGCTCGAGGCTTCGCTCCGCTCCAAGTTGGAGGCGGAGCAGGCGGCGCGCGAGCAGGTGGCTCGTGACCGTGAGGCCTGGGCTTTGGTTCCGGAGTGGTTGCAGCGCTCGGAGAGGGATGGTGTGCCTGGATCCGGCCGCAGGGCTCTGGATCTGGCCCTTCTCTCTCTCCGGTGTTGGATCCGTGGGAGGCGGCGGTGGCCTCTGGCGGTGGTGTTTCCTCGTCTTCTGCCTCCCTTCCCGCTCCGGGTGTGGGGTGTGGCTCGTCTGCTCCGTCGCGTCTTCCGCCTCCTCCTCCTCTCTCCATTGGGGTTGGTGCTGGTTCTCGTTCGCCGCCTTGGTCCTTCGCGGGGCCGGCGTGTCGGCCGCCCGGTCCGGCCTCTGGGGCTCCCCCTTTTCCGGGGATGGGGGATGGGATCCTGCCTCCTCCTCCGTCGCTTCCGCAATCTTGCCCGTCCTCTGCCTCCAATAGCAACCCCTCGGCGCTCACTTGCTTCGCTTGCCACAGGCCTGGCCATTTCCAGTCTCGCTGCACCAACCCCCCTTTTTGCCTGATTTGTCGCTCTGATAGTCACCTCACGGTCAACTGCATGGCTAGGCACAAACCTCCCGCGGTCCTCCAGTTCGGCTCGGGCCTCCCTGGTTGCGCCTTTTTGCCTTCGACGGTGATTTGCCTGTCCGGGAAGTGGCTCCTGCTTTGTCTAATGCTGCGATTGTCTCGGTCAAGGACCAAAAGATTTCGCGCCAAACTCTTCTGGAAGGGCTCCACATTTGGGATGAGGCTGGATGGGACTGGCAAGTTGTGCAGATGTCTGAATATGAGTTCTCTGTGGTGTTTCCTTCCAAAGAATGTTTGCGGATGATTGCCTCATGCACTAGTTTCACTTTGCCCCTCAATCAATTGGTGGTTTCTGTCAAAGCGACTTCTTGCAATGGTACGGCAGTTGGTCCTCTATCCCAAGTTTGGGTTCTGATTGATGATTTGCCTGCTGGTCTCCGCTCGCCTGCTTTTCTCATGTCCTTTGGGGTTTTGATTGGGAAGCCCATTGAGGTGGATGAGGAATCTCTGAACAAGGTTAGCCCTGCTAGGATGAAGGTCTGGTGTGTGGAGCCTGAACGGGTGCATGGCTCAATTGATATCTTTCCCTCTCCCAATGGTATTAGGCTTCGGGTGCGGGTGGAGGGGGCGGCCGCTTTTCAGGCCCCACCTCCCCCCTCCTCCTTCTAACCCTAAGGACAAGCATGATAAGGAGGGGGACGGATCTTTGGGTGGCCCTAATCAGAGTTTTGGGTCTAACCTCCGCTTCACCCAATCTGAATGGGATGGTCTGGCAGATTCTGAACGGGAGCTGTTTCAATCCCAAGCTCCTTCTGGTGGTGCTCCTCGTGATGACTCGGTGATCCCGCCTGCTGCTCCGACTATTCCTACTGCTGGTGCTGATGTGTCGAAGTTCCCGCCCTGCTCTGCTACCCCCGTTTCTGGTGCTTGCTCCAATCTTCCTATCCGCTCGCTCTCCCCCACTCGTTCGGGAATTGAAGATCTCCCTGTCTCCCCGGCTCGTGATGTGGTGGAATCCCAGTCCCTCCGGAAGAAGAAATCCTCAGTGCGCAAATTCTCGGCTAAGAGCCAGAACTCGTCGGGCTCGAAGCAATCCATGGCGGGGGTCTGTCGGCGTCTGGATCAAGACTTGGGATCTATGTCCCGCTCGGGTCCCCATGGTGGATCTCCTTCTGCGTAGTCGCCTGCTATTCGATCAAGACTTGGGATCTGTGGTGAATTCTGGTGGCTCTATCCTGGAGCGGGCTGAGAAGCGGGCTGCGGCGAAGGATCTCCCTCCCCCAGGTACTTCTCCCGTCCCCTCGGTTGTTGCTTCTCCGGTTCGGTTGGTTCTACCTTCTCTTTCCAATGACCACCTTTAAATATCATGTCGGATGTGGGTGTGGTGGTTGATTCTTCTGTTGGTTCTCCTAGTTTGCTACTTGCTATTATTCGGGCTAACGAGATGGCTCAGGCAGCCATTGCTAAAGCTAAAGAGGCCGTTGCCTCTCTGGTAGGGGATGCTAGTTGTGGTCCGGGTGTGGACACGGGTGCTGGTAGTGGCCAGCCCCAATCCAACTTATCTAAGAGGGGCACTAATAAGCAAGCTAAATCCTGCATGGCCCCTTGCAGGTCGAGCCTCTGAATCAAGAATCTTTCTTATAAATGAGGGCGTTATTCAGGAATATTAGGGGGTTCGGTGCTAGGGGGCGCCGTGACCAACTTAAAGAGTTGGTTCGTTCTAATTCTATTGACTTTGTGGGGCTGGTTGAAACCTTCAAGGATTCCTTCTCCCCTAATGATTTCTCTGCTATTGTGGGCATGGACAGATTTAATTGGCAATCTTTACCTGCTTCGGGTCACTCTGGTGGGATCTTGATTGGCTCCAATAAAGATATTTTTGATTTTGTTGCTTTTGATCATGGGATCTTTTGGGCCAGTGTTGTTCTATCTCATAAAGCTATGAATATTCTCTGTGAGTTTATTGTTGTTTATGGGCCTGCAGACCATTCTCTGTCGGCTTTATTCCTTAATGAGCTTTCGATGAAGATCGATTCTTGTAACTTACCGATGGTTATCGGGGGAGACTTTAATCTTCTGCGGTGCCCTAATGACAAGAGTAATGATATCTTCTCCTGGCCTCTAGCTAATGCCTTTAACGACTTCATTAGTGCCAATGCTATACGTGAGCTTCCCCGGGGGGGGAGCCCGCTATACATGGTCCAATCATCAGGCTATTCCTATTAGATCAGTGCTTGATAGAGTCTTCCTTTGTCCCAGGTGGGATTCCTTGTTCCCTAGGGCTTCTCTTAACGCGAAATGCATTATCGGTTCTGATCATACCCCCTTAATTCTTGACGATGGTTCCATTAGCCTTAGGCCTCCGGCTAGATTTCAATTCGATGCCTCATGGCTGTCTGTGGATGGCTTTGTTGACATGGTTGCAACGAAGATTTCATTTCTCTCTCCTCCAATGCTCGCTCTTTTGGGACTCTAGATGATTGGCACTCTTGCTCCTATACCCTGCGTAAATTCCTCAGAGGTTGGTCTCGTAATCGTGCGGCGGAGGATCGTCGTACCAAATCTTTCCTCGAGGACCAGATTTTGTCGCTGGATCACGCGGCCGACTCTACTGGGCTTTCTGGCGATGGTTGGGCGGTTCGTTACAATCTTAAGGCCGCTTTATTGCAGTTGCACCACCAGGCTGAGATTTATTGGCGTCAGCGGGGTACTCTAAACTGGACTCTAAAAGGTGACTCCCCTACAGCGTATTTCTTTGCGATCGCGAACGGTAGGCGTAGGCGTTGTAGTATCAATAACCTGTTGATTAATGGCGTGTGATCTTCGGAGCAGTCTGCTATTATGGCTCATGTGGTGGATTTTTTCTCTTCGTTGTTGGGGGCTAAACCTCAATTGGGCTTCTCTATCTCTCCTTCCCTTTGGAACTTAGGTCTTAAAATCTCACCCGAGGAGAATGCCTCCTTGATGATTCCTCTTTCTGATCAGGAAATTTGGGATGTTGTTAACACTGCCAATCCCAATGCTGCTTCTGGGCCAGACGGCTTCTCCATTCCTTTTTTTCGGAAATTTTGGCCCCAGTTGAAACAGCTGGTTTGTAATGTTATTCAGGGTTTTTGTCTTGGTACTGTCGATATCTCCCGCCTGAACTACGCAGTGATATGCCTGATCCCCAAGGTTAAGGGTGCTGATGTTATTTTCCAATTTCGGCCTATTGCTTTGATTAACAACTTTGCCAAATTCCCGGCTAAAGGCTTTGCGAATTGTTTGTCGCCGGTTGCTCATAGAGTTATTAGTCCTTATCAATCTGCTTTCATCAAAGGGCGTTTCATCCTCGATGGTATCCTATCCCTTCATGAGATTGTTCACGATCTTCACGCTCGGAGAGCTAAAGCGATTATCCTTAAGTTAGATTTTGAGAAAGCTTACGACTCGGTTAGCTGGCCCTTCCTCAAGCAGGTCCTTCTTGCTAAAGGCTTCGACGGTGCCTATGTTCATCGTATCATGCAGCTGGTCTCGGGTGGCCATACTGCCGTTTCGGTTAATGGTTTCGTTAGCAACTTCTTCACAAATGGCAGGGGCCTGCGCCAAGGGGATCCTGCTTCCCCTGTTCTTTTTAATTTTGTGGCCGATGCCTTCTCGTGCATGCTCTCCAGGGCGGCCCGCTGTGGGCACATTGCTCCTGTGGTCTCCCATTTACTCCCGGAGGGTGTTTCCCACTTGCAATATGCGGATGATACTATTATCATGGTGGAGTTGGATGACGCCTGCATTGCTAACCTGAAATTCATCCTGCTGTGTTTCGAAGCTGTTTCGGGTCTTAAGATTAATTTTGCTAAAAGTGAGGTCCTGGTGACGGGTGTGGATGGGGCGGAAGCGTTGCGGGTTGCCAGGCTTCTTAACAGTTCTTTGGGTTCCTTGCCCTTCAAGTATCTAGGACTCCCTATTTCTCCTGGCATGCTCCATGCTAAAGATTTCGCTCCAGCGGTCGCTAAAGTGGGGAACAGGGTGCTCCCTTGGAGGGGCAGATACAATACCAATGCTGGCAAAGTTGCTCTAATTAACTCCTGCTTATCCTCTCTCCCCATGTTTCTTATGGGCTTTTATCTTCTTACGGATGGCGTGCATGCTGGTTTCGACAAACATAGGGGAGCTTTCTACTGGAATTCCGTGGATAACAAACGGAAATATAGGCTGGTCAAGTGGCAACATATGTGTAAGCCTAAAAACCTTGGGGGGTTAGGCATTATTAATACTCGGGTAATGAACATTTGCTTGCTTATCAAGTGGTAGTGGAAAATTTTGACTAGTGGGGCCGATTCGCTGTGGTTTTCGATTCTCAAGGCTAAATACTTCCCACACTCCAACCCACTGTTTGCCACCGCCAGGCGCGGGTCTCAATTTTGGAAATCCCTGGTGAAAGTCAGACCGATCTTTCTGAAACATGTTAAATTTAATGTTGGTAATGGGATGGCTGCTCGCTTTTGGTTGGACTGGTGGTCTGGGGTTGCCCCCCTTGCTGCGAGCTTTCCGGTTCTGTTTTCTTATTGTCCTAATCCGAATATCTCCATCGTGGAGGTGGCAGCTAATAACTGGGATTTGGCTTTTCGTCGGGCCCTATCTCCTGAAGAGTTGGAAGATTGGCAAAGTCTCTCTGCCCTCTTCCCCGTGCTCTCGGAGTCGGCCGATTCTGTGGTTTGGCCTCATTCGGCCTCAGGTAGATTTTCGGTTAAGTCGCTTTATTCTAGACTTAGCGGTGGTACTCCTTCGTCCAGATTCTCTTGTGTTTGGAAGTCCAAAGTCCCTCCTAAGATTAAAATTTTCCTTTGGCAAGCCTTTCGTGGTCGCCTTCCGGCTGCTGACCAGATCAAAAAGCGCAATGGGCCTGGTTCGGAGTTTTGTCATCTTTGTGGGGCCTTGGAGAACTCTGATCACATCTTTTTCAATTGCGTGCTGGCCAAGTTGGTTTGGTGTTGTGTCAGATCTTGGCTTCAGGTTTCCTGGAACCCCTCCTCTTTTTCCCATATTCGAACCCTAGCCAAAGCTTTGGTTGGGGTCACCAAGAGGGTGTTTTGGGTCAGCCTGGGAGCCTTATGTTGGGCTCTTTGCACCATTAGGAACAAATTTACTATTGAGCATATGTTCCCATCTAAGCCTGCTGACGTTCTTTTCAAATCATGTATATTATTGCAGCAGTGGAGATCATTGACTAAGGAGGTTGATCGGGATGCCCTGGACCTGCTCATCCTCAAAATTCGGGCTTCGGCATCTCTCATCTCCGGGCGGGATCCCGTCGTCTAATCCTGGTGGTGCTGTTTGCGGAGTTTAGGTCTCTCTCCTTTCTGGCCTGCGCGCCGTGTATGGCAGTTGCCTGTATCCTTCCTTCTTTGGTTTCTCTCAAACTCTTAGCTCCGTGCACTCTGTGCATTGTCTTGTTAGCTGGTTTCGCTACTGTTCGGTTTCCTGTGACGCTGCCATGTGACTTTATTTATAAAGTCGGTCTCTAGCCTTTTCTCTAAAAAAAAACATGGCATCCTAATCCTCTCCGGTGAAACAAATCAGGGCCGCATCTTACCGATTCATCCAACGCGTTGCGCGCATCCGGTGCAATAGTTCGGCCGGTGCACCGTGTGCAAGAGGTTTTCCTTCCATGTAATGGGGCCAGCAGGGCAAGGGCCATGGCTTCGTCTACAGGACCGGGGCCAACTTGCATGGAGCATGGGTTCGTCCATTAACCAACCATATCAACTCTTTTTATTTTCTTTTGATTGATGTAATACCTATATATTTGAGACGGTTGATTCAAACTCATCTTGACACACAAACCGGTAACTATAGCAAAATCACATATTTTCTGTAAACATATGCTTCTGTATACCTATACTGGTCTATAGTGTCCAAAAATCATGATACTGGACAAATGGATCTTCATGATTGAAAGGCTCACATTGACTACACAAACTTCGACAAACCACATGGTGCTGCCCAAACACTAAAGGGTTATCGTGTCACCGGCCAAGAACAATTCGAGCCCACTGGCAGTCACCAAAAAAAAATACGACTCTAGTTATTTGAGTTGCAGGACAAATTATCAAGAGAAGTTTACATGAAAATGATGGTTACACTATGGGGAGACTGGAAGGCTCGCAGAGGCGTCATTCATGAGAACATATTTCAGTCGCCGTTTGCGACATGCGTTTTTTTACAAGGTTCATTCAAGATCTTGAGGCGGACGCCATTAGCGGTGTATCCAAAGCACCTCAGCCGCACGTTTGAAGTACCAAATTATTCCGTTCAAAAATGTACTATAAATAATGTGATGACAAAAACAAGCATGGGAAATATAATACTGGATTTGCCTTGACTTGTGGATCACATTTCCCCCTTATAAAATTTCCATGTGAAAAAATAGTGCAAGAAAGATGAAAAGGTAAACTGATTTCCATGATGCTAAAAAAAGAAAGCATGGAAAAAAATTGTGTGACAAATATTGTCACGATTACGTAGACACTAGTTGCCTTCATCTATTTTTCCATGAACAAATAAACAATAGGGCAAAAGTAGCTTTGTAGATTAGGGCAACTGTGTGTATGTGAACTTACCATGCTTTGGGAAGTATGACCTTGTTGTGGTTTGTTAATTTTTTTTGCCATGGTCCATGTGATATATTTTCCATGGTCCATGTAATATATTTGCCATAGACACGAAAAAAAGAGTTGCCACTACTTGGCACCTATGCAGAAAGAAACCATGCACTGTTCAATGGCAAAGAACACATATTGAAATTTTCCATGGCAATTACTCCCTCTGTAAACAAATATAAAATATATTTTAGATCTAAAAGGTCATATATTTGTTTATAGAGGGACTGCATAGTTGTAGAAGAAAAATATAAAAACATAAAAACGTACCATGTCAAAAGTACCAGAAAGATTTGCCATGTCAAAAGAATATAGCTAAAAACAAGTTAAAATGCCAGCTAGAGGACAAAAAAACTCACAAAGACCTCATGCTTTGTTTCATGGCAATGTAGCTAAAAATGGCAATAGCACTAACACTGTTCTATGCAAAAATAAAAAGAACACTAAGTTTACTTTCATGGCAATTTAGCTAGTAATGTGTGAAAAGGTCAACTGGCAAGTTTAGAAATTTTTGATACCTAGGTAATGGCAATTGTATGAAAACAGCATGGAAAGTTTAATGATTTTTTTCCATGAATAATTCATGGCAATTGTATGAACAGTCAAAGCAAATGTATGAAAACAACATGGAAGAAAGCGAGATACTCCATGTGGTTCTAGTTTACTGCTATGCTAATTTCATGGCAATAACTATTGATTCATTTTGGAATACAACTTGACCACTCCTTGTCATGAACAACTCATCACACCTAGGAAAAGGCTAATTAGTGGCGCACCTGTTTTGGCCATTAATGGCGCACTACAGGTGCGCCACTAGCATCACGCCACTAGTAGTTAATACTAATGGCGCACCCCTGGTGCGTCATTAGTATACCAGACAATAATGGAGCACCAGGGAGTGCGCCATTTGTATGTCAAAGGGTGCGCCATTACTATACATCCCGGGGGCCATATTTACCTTGTGCTCTGGGTTATTAATGGTGCACATCTAGCTAATGCGCCACTAGTGTGCTTACTGCAGTGCGCCACTAAAGTGCAGTGCGGTGCGCCACTAGTATGAATTTTAGGATTTTTTTTCTTTTCTGATATTTGCACAGGTTACAAAATATATTACTGCATAGAATATAGACAACACAACATATAAACAACAGATTTATCGAATACAATAGAAGATTAGTCTCCGAATACGATTCATCATATTAGTCTCCGAATTCAAAACACCGAACAAAGTTAGAACATTACAAGTCTCGAGACCCCGATTAGTGAGTTTGTCTTCACATTACAAGTCAATATCGATTATCTAAACTACCATCACATAGAAGAGAGCTGCGGTCATCACGATGAGCATCATCACGATGAAAATGGTCTTCATCCGGTTCCTCCAACGCTCCCTCCTCTCACACGCTAGATAGCGCGCATATCTAGCTTCCGCCTCCGCCCTAGTGGTGTACCCTTTGTAACTGTTACCGCTGAAACGGTGAACCTATCTCCGACACTCCTCCCAGTCGTCGTAGACTCCGGGAACCTTACCCTTGTACACGACATACGACGGCATCTCTATGCACTAGCCAAACAAAACGTTAGTAGCAATTACAGACAATACATAAGCAATATATAAGTATGCAACAAAAGGATCGGAAGAGAAAAGCAACACACTAATAGTGAAGGAAATATGCCCTGGAGGCAATAATAAAGTTATTATTTATTTCCTTATTTCATGATAAATGTTTATTATTCATGCTAGAATTGTATTAACCGGAAACATGATACATGTGTGAATATATAGACAAACATATAGTCACTAGTATGCCTCTACTTGACTAGCTCATTAATCAAAGATGGTTATGTTTCCTAACCATAGACATGTGTTGTCATTTGATTAATGAGGTCACATCATTAGGAGAATGATGTGATTGACATGACCCATTCCGTTAGCCTAGCACTTGATCGTTTAGTATGTTGCTATTGCTTTCTTCATGACTTATACATGTTCCTGTAACTATGAGATTATGCAACTCCCGTTTACCGGAGGAACACTTTGGGTGGTACCAAACGTCACAACGTAACTGGGTGATTATAAAGGAGTACTACAAGTGTCTCCAAAGGTACATGTTGGGTTGGCGTATTTCAAGATTAGGTTTTGTCACTCCGATTGTCGGAGAGGTATCTCTGGGCCCTCTCGGTAATGCACATCACTATAAGCCTTGCAAGCAATGTAGCTAATGAGTTAGGTACGGAATGATGCATTACGTAACGAGTAAAGAGACTTGCCGGTAACGAGATTGAACTAGGTATTGGATACCGACGATCGAATCTCGGGCAAGTAACATACCGATGACAAAGGGAACAACGTATGTTGTTATGCGGTTTTGACCGATAAAGATCTTCGTAGAATATGTAGGAACCAATATGGGCATCCAGGTTCCGCTATTGGTTATTGACCGAGAATAGTTCTAGGTCATGTCTACATAGTTCTGGAACCCGTAGGGTCCGCACGCTTAAGGTTTCGATGACAGTTATATTATGAGTTTATGAGTTTTGATGTACTGAAGGAGTTCGGAGTCCCGGATGAGATCGGGGACATGACAAGGAGTATCGAAATGGTCGAGACGTAAAGATCGATATATTGGACGACTATATTCGGACTTCGGAAAGGTTCCGAGTGATTCGGGTATTTTTCGGAGTACCGGAGAGTTACGGGAATTCGCCGGGGAGTATATGGGCCTTATTGGGCCATACGGGAATAGAGGAGAGAGGCCGAAAGGAAGGAGGGGCGCAACACCCCTCTGGTCTGAATTGGACAAGGGGTGCGGCCCCCTTTTCCTTCCTCCTCTCCCCCTCTTTCCCCCTTCTCCTACTCCAACAAGGAAGGAGGGAGTCCTACTCCCGGTGGGAGTAGGACTCCCCTTGGCGCGCCCCTCCTAGGCCGGCCGCCCCCTCCCCCCTTGCTCCTTTATATACGGGGGCAGGGGGGCACCTCTAGGGACAACACAAGTTGATCTACAGATTGTTCCTTAGCCGTGTGCGGTGCCCCCCTCCACCATATTCCACCTCGGTCATATCGTCGTAGAGTTTAGGCGAAGCCCTGCACCGGTAGAGCATCATCATCGTCACCACGCCGTCGTGCTGACGGAACTCATCCCCGACACGTTGCTGCATCGGAGTCCGGGGATCGTCATCGAGCTGAACGTGTGCTGAACTCGGAGGTGCCGTACATTCGGTACTTGGATCGGTCGGATCGTGAAGCCGTATGACTACATCAACCGCGTTGTCATAACGCTTCCACTTACGGTCTACGAGGGAACGTGGACAACACTCTCTCCTCTCGCTGCTATGCCATCACCATGATCTTGCGTGTACGTAGGAAATTTTTTGAAATTACTACGTTCCTCAACAGTGGCATCCGAGCCTAGGTTTTATGCGTAGATGTTATATGCACGAGTAGAACACAAGTGAGTTGTGGGCGATACAAGTCATACTGCTTACCAGCATGCCCTACTTTGGTTCAGTGGTATTGTGAGATGAAGCGGCCCGGACCGACATTACGCGTACGCTTACGCGAGACTGGTTTCACCGTTACAAGCACTTGTGCTTAAAGGTGGCTGGCGGGTGTCTGTCTCTCTCACTTTAGCGGAATCGAGTGTGGCTACGCCCGGTCCTTGCGAAGGTTAAAACAACACTAACTTGACGAACTATCGTTGTGGTTTTGATGCGTAGGTAAGAACGGTTCTTGCTAAGCCCGTAGCAGCCACGTAAAATTTGCAACAACAAAGTAGAGGACGTCTAACTTGTTTTTGCAGGGCATGTTGTGATGTGATATGGTCAAGACGTGATGCTATATTTTATTGTATGAGATGATCATGTTTTGTAACCGAAATTATCGGCAACTGACAGGAGCCATATGGTTGTCGCTTTATTGTATGAAATGCAGACGCCCTGTAATTGCTTTACTTTATCACTAAGCAGTAGCGATAGTCGTAGAAGCAATAGATGGCGTAACGACAACGATGCTACGATGGAGATCAAGGTGTCGCGCTGGTGACGATGGTGATCACGACGGTGCTTCGAAGATGGAGATCACAAGCACAAGATGATGATGGCCATATCATATCACTTATATTGATTGCATGTGATGTTTATCCTTTATGCATCTTATCTTGCTTTGATTGACGGTAGCATTTTAAGATGATCTCTCACTAATTATCAAGAAGTGTTCTCCCTGAGTATGCACCGTTGCGAAAGTTCTTCGTGCTGAGACACCACGTGATGATCGGGTGTGATAGGCTCTACGTTCAAATACAACGGGTGCAAAACAGTTGCACACGCGGAATACTTGGGTTAAACTTGACGAGCCTAGCATATACAGATATGGCCTCGGAACACGGAGACCGAAAGGTCGAGCGTGAATCATATAGTAGATATGATCAACATAGTGATGTTCACCATTGAAAACTACTCCATCTCATGTGATGATCGGACATGGTTTAGTTGATTTGGATCACGTAATCACTTAGATGACTAGAGAGATGTCTGTCTAAGTGGGAGCTCTTAAGTAATATGATTAATTGAACTTAAATTTATCATGAACTTAGTCCTGGTAGTATTTTGCAAATTATGTTGTAGATCAATAGCTTGCGTTGTTGCTTTCATATGTTTATTTTGATATGTTCCTAGAGAAAATTGTGTTGAAAGATGTTAGTAGCAATGATGCGGATTAGATCCGTGATCTGAGGTTTATCCTCATTGCTGCACAGAAGAATTATGTCCTTAATGCACCGCTAGGTGACAGACCTATTGCAGGAGTAGATGCAGACGTTATGAACATTTGGCTAGCTCAATATACTACTTGATAGTTTAGTGTACCATGCTTAACGGCTTAGAATCGAGACTTCAAAGATGTTTTGAACGTCATGGACTATATGAGATGTTCCAGGAATTGAAGTTAATATTTCAAGCAAATACCCGAGTTGAGAGATACGAAGTCTCCAACAAGTTCTATAGCTAAAAGATGGAGGAGAATCGCTCAACTAGTAAGCATGTGCTCAGATTGTCTGGGTACTTCAATCACTTGAATCAAGTGGGAGTTAATCTTCTAGATAAGATAGTGATTGACAGAATTCTCTAGTCACCATCACTAAGTTACTAGAACTTCGTGATTAACTATAGTATGCAAGGGATGACGAAAACAATTCCCGAGCTCTTCGTGATGTTGAAATCGACGAAGGTAGAAATCAAGAAAGAGCATCAAGTGTTGATGATTAACAAGACCACTAGTTTCAAGAAAAGGGCAAAGGGAAAGAAAGGGAAACTTCAAGTAGAATGGCAAACAAGTTGTCACTCCCGTGAAGAAGACCAAAGCTGGACCAAAGCCTGAAACTGAGTGCTTACACTGCAAAGGAAATGGTCACTGGAAACGGAAATACCCTGAATATTTGGTGGATAAGAAGTATGGCAAAGTGAACAAGGGTATATTTGATATACATGTTATTGATGTGTACTTTACTAGTGTTTATAGTAGCCCCTGAGTATTTGATACTTGTTCGGTTGCTAAATATTAGTAACTCGAAACAGGAGTTACGGAATAAACAGAGACTAGTTGAGGGTAAAGTGACGATGTGTGTTGGAAGTAGTTCCAAGATTGATATGATCATCATCACACTCTCCCTACACTTTTGAGATTTGTGTAGAACCTAAATAAATGTTATTTGGCGTTTGCGTTGAGCATGAATATGATTTGATCATGTTTATTGCGATACGGTTATTCATTGTTGTTCTGTTTACATGAATAAAACCTTCAATGGTCATACACCCAGTGAAAATAGTTTATTGGATCTCGATCGTAGTGATACACATATTCATAATATTGATGCCAAAAGATGCAAAGTTAATAATGATAGTGCAACTTATTTGTGGCACTGCCGTTTGGGTCATATCGGTGTAAAGCGCATGAAGAAACTCCATAAAGATGGATTTTCAAAATCACTTGGTTATGAATCATTTGATGCTTGCGAACCGTGCCTTTGGGCGAGATGACTAAAAACTCCGTTCTTCGGAACAATGGAACGAGCAACAAACTTGTTGGAAATAATACATACTGATGTATGCAGACCAATGAGTATTAAGGCTCGTGGCGGGTATCATTATTTTCTGACCTTCACAGATGATTTGAGCAGATATGGGTATATCTACTTGATGAAACATAAGTCTGAAATAGTTGAAAGGTTCAAAGAATTTCAGAGTGAAGTGGAAAATCATCGTAACAAGAAAATAAAGTTTCTGCGATCTGATCGTGGAGATGAATATTTGAGTTATGAGTTTGGTCCTCAATTAAAACAATGTGAAATAGTTTCACAGCTCATGCCACCTGGAACACCACAATGTTATGGTGTGTCCAAACATCATAATCGTACTTCACTAGATATGGTGCGATCTATGATGTCTCTTATCGGTTACCACTATTGTTTTGGGGTTATGCATTAGAGATGGCCGCATTCACGTTAAAAAGGGCATCATCTAAATCCGTTGAGACGACATCGTATGAACTATGGTTTAGAAGTAAACCTAAGATGTCGTTTCTTAAAGTTTGGAGTTGCGATGCTTATATGAAAAAGGTTTTCAACCTGATAAGCTCAAACCCAAATCGGAGAAGTGCGTCTTCATAGAGTACCCAAAGGAAACTGTTGGGTACTCCTTCTATCACAGATCCTAAGGCAAAACATTCGTTGCTAAGAATGGATCCTTTCTAGAGAAGGAGTTTCTCTCGAAAGAAGTGAGTGGGAGGAAAGTAGAACTTGATGAGGTAAATGTACCTGCTCCCGAATTGGAAAGTAGTTCATCACAGAAATCAGTTCCAGTGATTCCTACACCAATTAGTGAGGAAGTTAATGATGATGATCATGAAACTTCAGATCAAGTTGCTACCAAACCTCGTAGGTCTTCCAGAGTAAGATCCGCACCAAAGTGGTACGGTAATCATGTTCTGGAAGTCATGTTACTAGACCATGATGAACCTACGAACTATGAGGAAGCGATGATGAGCCCAAATTCCACGAAATGGCTTGAGGCCATAAAAATCTGAGATATGATCCATGTATGAGAACAAAGTATGGACTTTGATTGACTTGCTCGATGATCAGCAAGCCATGTTAAATAAATGGATCTTCAAGAGGAAGACGGACACTGATAGTAGTGTTACTATATACTAAGATCGACTTGTTAGACCATGATGAACCTATGAACTATGAGGAGGCGATGGTGAGCCCAGATTCCACGAAATGGCTTGAGGCCATAAAATCTGAGATAGGATCCATGTATGAGAACAACGTATGGACTTTGGTTGACTTGCTCGATGATCAGCAGGACATGTTAAATAAAAGGATCTTCAAGAGGAAGATAGACACTGATAGTAGTGTTATTATCTACTAAGCTCGACTTGTTGCGAAAGGTTTTCGATAAGTTCAAGGTGTTGAATACGATGAGATTTTCTCACTCGTATCGATGCTTAAGTCTGTCTGAATCATGTTAGCAATTGCCACATTTTATGAAAACTGGCAAATTATGTCAAAACTGCATTCCTTAATGGATTTTTAAACAAGAGTTGTATATGATGCAACCAGAAGGTTTTGCTAATCCTAAAGGTGCTGACAAATTGTGCAAGCTCCAGCGATCCATCTATGGACTAGTGCAAGCATCTCGGAGTTGGAATATATGCTTTGATGAGTTGATCAAAGCATATGGTTTTATACAGACTTTTGAAGAAGCCTGTATTTACAAGAAAGTGAGTGGGAGCTCTGTAGCATTTCTAATATTATATGTGGATGACATATTGTTAATTGGAAATGATATGGAAATTCTGGATAGCATGAAAGGATACTTGAATAAGAGTTTTTCAAAGCAAGACCTCGGTGAAGCTGCTTACACATTGAGCATCAAGATCTATATAGATAGATCAAGACGCTTGATAAGATTTTTCAATGAGTACATACCTTGATAAAATTTTGAAATAGTTCAAAATAGAACAATCAAAGAAAGAGTTCTTGCTTGTGATGCAAAGGTGTGAAGTTGAGTAAGACTCAAGACCCGACCATGGCAGAAAATAGAAAGAGAATGAAAAGTCATTCCCTATGCCTCAGTCATAGGTTCTATAAAGTATGCTATGCTATGTACCAGACATATTGTATACCTTGCTCTGTGTTTGGCAAAGGAATACAATTTTGATCTAATAAGTAGATCACTGGACATGGGTCAAGAATATCCTTAGTGAGGACTAAGGAGATGTTTCTCGATTATGGAGGTGATAAAAGAGCCCGTCGTAAAAGTTACAACGATGCAAGCTTTTACACCAATCCAGATGACTCTAAGTCTCAATCTGGATACATATTGAAAGTGGGAGCAATTAGCCAGAGTAGCTCCGTGCAGAGCATTGTGGACATAGAATATTTGCGAAATACATACGGCTCTGAATATGACAGACCCGTTGACTAAGCTTCTCTCACTAGCAAAACATGATCATACCTTAGTACTCTTTTGGGTGTTAATCACATAGCGATGTGAACTAGATTATTGACTCTAGTAAACCCTTTGGGTGTTGATCACATGATGATGTGAACTATGGGTATTAATCACATGCAGATGTGAATATTGGTGTTAAATCACATAGCGATGTGAACTAGATTATTGACTCTAGTGCAAGTGGGAGACTGAAGGAAATATGCCCTAGAGGCAATAATAAAGTTATTATTTATTTCCTTATTTCATGATAAATATTTATTATTCATGCTAGAATTGTATTAACCGGAAACATGATACATGTGTGAATACATAGACAAACATATAGTCACTAGTATGCCTCTACTTGACTAGCTCATTAATCAAAGATGGTTATGTTTCCTAACCATAGACATGTGTTGTCATTTGATTAATGAGGTCACATCATTAGGAGAATGATGTGATTGACATGACCCATTCCGTTAGCCTAGCACTTGATCGTTTAGTATGTTGCTATTGCTTTCTTCATGACTTATACATGTTCCTGTAACTATGAGATTATGCAACTCCCGTTTACCGGAGGAACACTTTGGGTGGTACCAAACGTCACAACGTAACTGGGTGATTATAAAGGAGTACTACAGGTGTCTCCAAAGGTACATGTTGGGTTGGCGTATTTCGAGATTAGGTTTTGTCACTCCGATTGTCGGAGAGGTATCTCTGGGCCCTCTCAGTAATGCACATCACTATAAGCCTTGCAAGCAATGTAGCTAATGAGTTAGTTACGGAATGATGCATTACATAACGAGTAAAGAGACTTGCCGGTAACGAGATTGAACTAGGTATTGGATACTGACGATCGAATCTCGGGCAAGTAACATACCGATGACAAAGGGAACAACGTATGTTGTTATGCGGTTTTGACCGATAAAGATCTTCGTAGAATATGTAGGAACCAATATGGGCATCCAGGTTCCGCTATTGGTTATTGACCGAGAATAGTTCTAGGTCATGTCTACATAGTTCTGGAACCCGTAGGGTCCGCACGCTTAAGGTTTCGATGACAGTTATATTATGAGTTTATGAGTTTTGATGTACCGAAGGAGTTCGGAGTCCCGGATGAGATCGGGGACATGACGAGGAGTCTCGAAATGGTCAAGACGTAAAGATCGATATATTGGACGACTATATTCGGACTTCGGAAAGGTTCCGAGTGATTCGGGTATTTTTCGGAGTACCGGAGAGTTACGGGAATTCGCCGGGGAGTATATGGGCCTTATTGGGCCATACGGGAATAGAGGAGAGAGGCCGAAAGGAAGGTGGCGCGCAGCACCCCTCTGGTCCGAATTGGACAAGGGGTGCGGCCCCCTTTTCCTTCCTCCTCTCCCCCTCTTTCCCCCTTCTCCTACTCCAACAAGGAAGGAGGGAGTCCTACTCCCGGTGGGAGTAGGACTCCCCTTGGCGCGCCCCTCCTAGGCCGGCCGCCCCCTCCCCCCTTGCTCCTTTATATACGGGGCAGGGGGGCACCCTAGGGACAACACAAGTTGATCTATGGATCGTTCCTTAGCCGTGTGTGGTGCCCCCCTCCACCATATTCCACCTCGGTCATATCGTCGCAGAGTTTAGGCGAAGCCCTGCGCTGGTAGAGCATCATCATCGTCACCATGCCGTCGTGCTGACGGAACTCATCCCCGACACTTTGCTGGATCGGAGTCCGGGGATCGTCATCGAGCTGAACGTGTGCTGAACTCGGAGGTGCCGCGTTGTCATAACGCTTCCGCTTACGGTCTATGAGGATACGTGGACAACACTCTCTCCTCTCGTTGCTATGCCATCACCATGATTTTGCGTGTACGTAGGAATTTTTTGAAATTACTACGTTCCCCAACAAATAGCACGATTCATGGTCCTACTAATAAATAGCATCGATTACATATAAGTTGAACGACTGTCCAAACCAAAGAGACATACAAGTTCATTAATGTTTAATTACAACATGAGCTAATCGATATTTCATAACTACACAGCATCACTACTTTCGACTCGACTCAGGGACCAGAACGTGGATGAAGCCGTCGTCTTTCGTGATGGTCATGAAATCGCGGTCGTTGTCAGCCTGCATTTGTAGCGTTGTTTCTATCTCACTGTTGGACGGTTGATATCTGAGGTAGAACTGCCCCAAGGTACGAAGGACATCTTGATGGATGATTTCCGCAAACTCCGACTGGATGCGAAAGAATTCTTGTTTGATGTCCGCGTCCTGGATTGCCGACAAGCGTGTGTCCCAATCTTTGAGATTCTTTGGTAGGGGAAGGTGATTATGGTCCCGTATGATCGCCCGCCTATGATGGAGGGCATAGTAGGCATCCTTCTGACCGCCAGGCGGCTGCTTGACGCAGGGGAACGTCATATTGTGGGTGAACACGTGCTGGCCATACCTACGAATTGTCCTGCTGAAGGTGCCTCCAGATCTGGTGTAGCCGGGAAGAGCTTCATCAAGAAATTTCTTGATATTTGTGTAGTCTTTTTTGACTGACGGTCCGAGTCGAAATACGTGGTCATGGAATATTTCGGGCTTGAGAGGATGAGTGTGCAATGTGTGTCACTGCACAAAACACAGGATGTTAGAAAAAAAAGAATGATCGAAATCTAAGAAATCATATGTTATGAGGCGGTGAGGGTTTGAGTTACTCGGGAAAGTAAGGCACGAGGAAGTTATCCTTATCTGGGTTTGTCAGAATGACGCCTTCGAGGAATGAACTCGCGACTTGCCGGTCCCCAGCGCTGCCCAAGATCTTGGCACGCATGTAGAAGGGGTCGACTATCATGATGTCCGTGGTCTTGTCTCTAATGATCCACATCTCCATACTCAGCGAAAATAGCCGAATGAAGGTGTAGTGCAGCGGATGAAGGGTAAACATAGCGAAGATGTCAGCAAACCGCAGGACGATCATACTCCCGATTGCGCTATTGACAAAGCCCTTTCCCTCTGGCACCTTGGCCACGGAAACCGGGTATGCCACATCATTCTCGGAGAGACACCGCTTCTCCAAAGAAAGAACGCTGTCATGCAGACTCCGCGTAGCACCGGTTGCAGCATTGAGCAGATTAGTCGGTAGCATCGGCCTACCCGCTACATGCACCCTCCTCGAGATATCCTTAGGTGAAGGTGGCCCGTCCTGAGCACGGATCGTACTCGGTGCCGGCTGGCTCACACCCTTGTTAGTCTTTCTTTTTCGCCCCTTATTCTTCTACTGCTGTAATGGGATCGAGTTCTGCTCAGAGACCACCTTCTTGAGTGTGTTGGGGCTAATAATATTTCGCACCTTGGCTATCTGAGGCTCGGTGAAGGAGGTAGATGGAGGCATCTCCTAAGAACTGAACGCCAGACGACGCCTGTTGCAATTGGGTTTCTCCGCGGTACCAGCTAGATCGCGGTCGTCTTTTGCAGGGTTGGGTTCTGGAGAAGGAGGCCCCAAGAATTCGTCACCGTACCCATGTTCAGCAAAGTACTTATTGACCTTGGTAAATGTACCGTCGTCTTCGTCGTCGTCCGGATCCTGTGCCATATGCATGTCCAGATCATGTGCCATATGCATGTCCGGCATGTCCTGTAGCGTTGCGGCGATCTTGCCATGGCTTGGCGCCGGCACGACTGGCAGTGTTGTCTGTGGGGTGGTGTCCCCCGCACCCAAATGAATTTGGCTCTTCGGCAGGGGCCAACTTAAGCAGGCGCTGAGGGTCATCACATCATCTTCATCGGCCCCAGCCGGTCGAAAAGGAGGTAACAAGTCGCCACGGCTTTGCAGCACCCGAACCAGTTGAACCCTATACACGGTGGGTGGCATTGGATTAACGCGGAACACGAGGTTGCCCGGTTGAACGATTCTGCCCTTGGCGACATCGATCAACTCGCCGCCCACGAAGTGCAGGAGAGTGCATGGAACGTCGGCGCCGGCGTCCTGCGAAAACATGTAGGGCATCAAGGGATGCCAGTATAAGGCAAGGAGATGAAGTCATCAGCCGAGAGGCTTAGTTACCGTGATGGCATCGAGCTCAGCTAATGTCGAGGCACCGCCAACAGCGGGCGTGCAAGTGACGGAGGGGCCGCTTTCTGCCGAGGTGCCGGCCGGCGTATTCTTTGCACACCCGGGTGCATTAAGCTCCAATGCCTGCGCCGGCACCGGAGACACCAATACCGCCTCCGCCGGAGACACCAATGGCGCCAACTCCGCGTTTGCGAGTTGCTGGCCGTGAAGCTAGGAACCGGGGGCGGCCCCTGTCGGCCGCCCGCAATCCACGCCTGTAGCTCATCAATCAAGGTAGGCACAATGGCGATGATTGCCCCTCCCAGTTGGTCTCGCACTTGCTCTTGGACCATCTCCGAAATCTGTGCCACTTGTGCCCTGAGTTCTTGAACCTCGCGCGACTGGCTTTCCGAGCTGGTCTTTCTCTTCTTTCGCCCACCAGCGTTATAGTATGACGACCATTTCATGGACAAGCCTTTGCCGGCCACACGACCAGCTGACGACGGCTTACTGAACTTATCCTTGTTTTTCATTACGTTCAACGCCCTATTTAAAGTGGTGTCCCAAGGGGAGCTCTGAGACGACCCCGCGCTACTGCTTTCAGTGTCCTGCGGAAGGAACGTGAACCATTTAGAAATTTGGCTTCATTAATTAGAATACAACCATATGGAGCTAATTACGCGGGGGTGTATTCCTTACCAGAACAAGCTCAAGCGCCTTGGTCTTCGGATCCGTGGTAAGCTCCTTTGTTACCGGGTCCATCTTGTACCAGGCCCTGATATAGTTCATGGTTTGCTTGTCACGGTATTTATAGAAGAGGGGCGGTAGGCCTTGCTCGGCACGCTCCGCGTCCTCCTGGTCCCATATAGGTTCCGCCACTCTGTAACCGCCGGGACCGAGTTTGTGGACCCCTAAGTTCAACTCCCGCATTTCTTTCCCCCACTGACTTGATTCCGCGGATGCGTTGCGCTCGCACTTGATCTTGTACACCAGGTAGTCAACTTCGCTGATCGAAGGATTTTTCTCCTTGATCTTCTGATAACTATCACCACGTAGAATCATATGCCTCACCGCACTTCTCCAAGTAGACAGGGCCATGCTCATCTTCGTGAGGGCGGCACTATTCACTTTATTCCCTGAGAGGCGTGTGTTTGCAAAGTCAGCGGGGAACTTGTA
Organism: Triticum dicoccoides; assembly: GCF_002162155.2. Lineage (NCBI taxonomy): Eukaryota > Viridiplantae > Streptophyta > Magnoliopsida > Poales > Poaceae > Triticum > Triticum dicoccoides. The sequence goes on from NC_041385.1 coordinate 18,111,301, forward strand.
TCGTTCGTGCAGCTTCGTGAAGAGGAGGTTGTGCAAATTCCCTCGGTCAGGATGCCTTAGGTTCTCGGTGTTGATCGAGATGGTGCTCCGGAGAATGCACCCGAGCTGAACCGCGTACCCCTTGTCTAATTCTTTGGGCGTCGTTGGATGCCCCTCGGAGGACACTTCAATAAATTCCTCCTTGACGGTGTCGAGCACGTTCGGGCGCCGGTCCTTCCGTTGCCTCTTCGGCTGGCTGCCATCTGTGCGTGCGCTACCATCATCAGTGGTGGCATCCTCGGTGGCACCATCAGTGGTGTCATCCCCGACGCCACTACGGGTTGTGTAGTCAGCATTGATGTCTTCCACGACGTCCTCATAGCGGTGAGGTTCTTCCTCCATCTCCTGGGACAGCTCCCAGAATGCCTTGCCCGAACCGCTGGCATCATCGTTGTGGGCCATGTTTCGCTCTAAATAGGAAAAAAGTTTGGTTAAAAAGTTGGTTATTGTCAAGGAACAAGATCTCTAAGTTGACCCAATAACCTAATTCTCGAGGAATTCGCTGTTAGTGTGTTATTGCTAAGGTCCAAGTCCCTTCCTAACCCCCTTCTTCTTGTCTCCTCTCACTATCTCTCTCACACACATGGCAAGCAAGGGTGTCTGAGTGTGTGAAAAAAATACTAAACTAATCCAAGGGTTGAAAATTGATCATCTATTTCAGATTGCAGTTTTCTTTCTTGGGGCTTTGGTGTGCGGTACATAACTGAATTTTGAAAATCTACAGAATGAACAAGCTAAGGGCTAAGCTTTCATCATTTAGGTTTTTATCGACACCGAGGCACCTTAAAAGCCAAGGTTTTATCATTTAGGGTTTGACTCTTGGCTAACCAACATCACTTCCTCCTCCTCCTCCTCCTCCTCCTCCTCCTCCTCTTCTTCTTCTTTGTCGTCTTCCACTGATTAAATGGATTTCCAGGATGTAGGTGGATTCATGTGTATATCTGTGTATATATACACCTACACTAACTACTAGCCAGCCAGTGTGTTTAGACTAGATCGAGGGGTATTGTCTTCTGTTGTGTCATTTTCATAGTTTCTTTCTGATCACAGCGGATGAGGAGCTTGATTGGTTACTTTAATGGCGGTCAGGTCAGGTAGGGGAGGTGGGCAGGCGGGACAGGAGCGAGGTCAACGGCTCGTGGATGGCTCACACGTGGCGCCCCCAGCTCCAATCGTGAGATTACGCAGGCAAATAAACAAAGAGGATTTACCTAAGTGATCAGGACTAACCACACCGCTGTCACAAGTCAGAATGAGCTTTGAACACAGGTGAATATTTCATGAGACTTACTGACTGACATCAAGAGCCAACTTCAGAACGACCAAGTACGCAACCCAAGTCGCAGGCCTATCTATCTATCTATCTACCTATATAGGGAAAAAATATTTACAAGTGGAAGTAGAAAATGGTGTGTCGGCGACGAAAATTCAGATCTACTTCCTAAGCAGGTGTACTTTCTATTCTATAGTTTTCCTTCAGAAAACAACCGGCCGGCGCCGATGACTTGCTCAGATGATTAAGAGTTAACTAATATTAAGAATAAAGGGGCAGTTGATCCTACTTAATTAAGTTCTAAGATACCCCGGCCCATGCATTAGTCGCAAGTACCCCATATGTCCTATTTTTAGCAAATTCATGCTAAAATTCACGGAAAATTTCAGCATGACCTTTGCTGAAAATAGGACATATGGAGTACCCAAATTTTCTGGAACGGAAGTTAATCGACATTCCGGCAAACTCAAGGGCCTCTCGGGGTACCTGCAAAATCATTATCCAATGAAGGAATTGCGCCGCACACAGCTGCCTCACACAGCTGCCAAAATCATTATCAACATGCTGGTACTGTGTTTCTCAAAAAACATCTTGCCAGCTAGTAGACCATCATTTGCCAGGCCAAATTGAGGCCAAACAGAAAACCAATGTGGCCATGGCACAAAGTCCATGACCCAGAACATGAGACATCTGAAACTATACAAGTATACAAGCCTACACTAGATGCATACTACTCCCTTATGAGGTACATAGAGGAACTTTGCTCTGCTCACTAGATACACAAAATGAACAAGATCACTATTCATTAGCAAGTAAACTCCTTCCATTTTGCTGTATAGCTTATATAGTTTGTCAGTCGAGGTTACATACATACAAACAATGCATACTGAAAATCTGAGGGTGTGCAAGCAGGAAAGCAGGCAACAACTAGGTGCCACAAGCAGGAAAGCAAAATCTGTATAATTGAATACTTCTCTGGTATAATCAGCTTCCAACAGAACAAATACAGATTGTACAACTTAACAGTCAAGCAGAAGTTTTGCTTGCATAAAAACAAGTGAAACAAGTTATCTAGCAGACCAACACAAACACAGGTGGTACAAGAGGGAGTATATATGTAAGTTCTATGGCACAAGTTAACAAATCAAGTATGAAGGGCACATAAAGAAACCATTCTTTAGTTATAAGTAAGTGGATGATGAACCCCACCTGTTCTGGTCTCTATCACTGAATCACTCTGTAAGAGCTGGTGATGAACCCCACAGGACTGTACTCAAGTTTTGCAAGAATCCCCTACAGACGGATTACACAAAGTAAGTAACAGCAAACAAATTTTCGACCAAATTACACGGCAATTACCTGCAGAAATATTCTACTGGTCACTGCCTCGTGTCGTAAATCAGAAAAAGGGGAAGGTAATATTGGGCTAGGTGTTGGATGATTTCCCCATTTCGACTTAAACACATACTGTCATTTGCTGTCAACGATACTGTAGATGCCTAAACAGTAGGCCAGATTACCCCATGTACCTCTTTTAACTGAAGAAGATGCAGCAGCAACATAACATCCCCAATGCTCTGTGATGGCTGGGCTGTAGTCCCAGAGGATTGGGAGACAAGTCAACAAGGTAGGCAGAAATGTATTGTAGTAGTAGCAGCATGTATTCATGCCAGAATTCCAATAAGCAAGTTTCTCCTCACACAAAAATCCAATAAGCAAGGGGAAGCTTCTAGTACTAGTTCTAATTTTCATCTTCTTCACACTCCTAATAATATTAGTTAGTACTAGTTCCTCACGAATTTCCATGCAGGCACAATGAAAGTCACCCCCACCACCAAATGAGATGAATGAATGGATGAAAAAGTCAACCATGGTGACTGACCGAGTGGCGTCTCTTTCCTGGCAGGTTAAAATTAGCAGGAATTTACTAGTAGTAGAGGATCAAATCAGCATTTGCATTTGTATTAGTAGTAGTATTTGTTAGAGACCAAGCCAAAAGGAGGACAAGCCCACCACCACCACACCAACACCAGCAGAGCAGAGCACTTTCTCCTCTCCTTCCTCTTCTTTTTCTTCCAGCTCCCACCTCCCCTTCACACACACACCAGCCAACAAAGACCACAGGACACAGAGAAGAAGAAGATTAGGTCCTCTCCTTCACATCCCCAATGCTACCTTATTGCGAGGCTGTAGTCCCGAGGGTGCAGAGCACGGGAGCGCGGGAGCGCGCGAGCACGCGGGAACGGCGGCCGCACGAAGCAGCAGTAGCGACACGACGGGGCGGCGGCGGCGAGCTCCTACACCTAACCCTGGGTCGCCGCCCCGTGGGGGCATGGGGATGAGCGGGGGAGAGAGGGAGGGAGCGAGAGAGACTAACCAGAGGCCGTGCGGGGAGGCTCGCGCCGCTGTCGAGGAGCGCGTCCGACGAGGCTAGCCGCCATCGAGGGGCAGCTCCGACGAGGCAGCCGCCACCGAGAGCGAGAGAGAGATTTGGGGGC
>NC_041385.1:18115381-18116079 GCF_002162155.2 Triticum dicoccoides
GGGCGGTGGTGGTCGGGTGCGGAGGGGGCGGTGGGGGTCGGCGGCGGGGGCAGCGAGCACGGCCGGGGACGGCAAGCACGGGGGCGGCGCGGGTGAGATGAGGCAGTGGGGGGGTGGGCTGAGAGAGAAATGTGAGATTGGGGATTTTGGTGGGGGGTGGGGGGAGGGTTAGCAATGGCGCACCCCCTAGCAGTACGCCATTAGTATTTTTTTATAGAAATGGCGCACCTCCTGGCGATGCGCCATTAGTAACCTTTTTTTTTGATAGCAATGGCGCACCTCCTAGCGGTGCGCCATTAGTAATTGTTTTTTAGATTTTTAGTTGCATTCATTTGTGAATTGGTAAAACATTTAGGAAGTATTACACTTATGATTGCTTCTTTAGTATTTGGTTCAGTTTGCAAATTAATATTAACTAAATAAATTATTAGCCTTCATTTGTGAATTAATATTAACTAAATAAATTATTACATTTAAGTACTTATCATTTAAGTAAACTTTCGGGATATAATTTTTATTTTTTTCATATGTATCATTCATTTAATAGTTCACAGACAAAAAATTTATATGCAGTGGCGATCCTGGCCGACCTGTTGGCGTACTTGATGCAGACGGAGGAGGCATGACTCCTGGAGTGGACGGAGGGGGCGGCGGAGGGTTTGGCCGGCTGGGCGCGCCGCGGCGGAGGGCCTGCAGCG
>NC_041385.1:18116378-18121538 GCF_002162155.2 Triticum dicoccoides
GCGGTGGAGCGGGGGAGGGTGCGGGGGGTCGGCGGCGGTGGGGAGGATCTGGCGAGGGGGGATAGCGCGCGATCGAGATGGAGGGGGATCTGGCGCGGGGGACGAAGGGGAAAGGGATAGAGGGGGAAAGGTTAGCAATGGCGCACCTCCAAGGGGTGCGCCATAAGTATATCCATAGCAATGGCCGGCGCACCACCGAGGGGTGCGCCATAAGTAACTTTTTTTAGTTGCGTCTAATATTTATTTATTTGTTATTTGAAAGAAATTATGAATATGAAAATATTTATGAATATGAAAGAATATCATTAAATTTGTTATTTTAAAATATCATCAAATTTGTTATTTGAAAATATTTGAAAAAAATTCATAAAAATTGGATACCAATGGCGCACCTCCTAGGGGTGCGCCATAAGTACATTGATAGCAATGGCGCACCTTCTCCTGGTGCGCCATTAGTAAATTTTTTATTTTATTTTTAGTTGCATCTAATAATATTTTAGAAAATGAAAATCAAATTTAAAAACATTTATGAATGTGAAAAAATATCATCAAATTTGTTATTTTAAAATATCATTAAATTTGTTATTTGAAAATATTTGAAAAAAAATCATAAAAATTGGATACCAATGGCGCACCTCCTAGGGGTGCGCCATAAGTACATTGATAGCAATGGCGCACCTTCTCCTGGTGCGCCATTAGTAAATTTTTTTATTTTATTTTTAGTTGCATCTAATAATATTTTAGAAAATGAAAATCAAATTTAAAAACATTTATGAATGTGAAAAAATATCATCAAATTTGTTATTTCAAAATATTTATGAATATGAAAAAATATCATCAAATTTGTTATTTGAAAATATCATCAATTTTTTTTTTGGATTTTTAGTTGCATTCATTTGTGAATTGGTAAAACATTGATGAATATGAAAACATTTATGAATACAATCGAGAAATGAAGGCTACAATTTAAATACAATCGATCTTAGCTAGCTATCTGTTCACAATCTTCTTGCCCTTATTTTTCGCAAATGGAGTTCTTCTCTTGAACGGACATCCTTTAGGTAGGGTGGTCCTGCTTCTTCTTGTGGTGTATGCTGGTACTTCATCATCGTCGTCATGTTCCATCTTCGGGTCGCCGTACTTGTTGAAGTCTTGCTCATTGGCAACTCCATCCATTCTGATGATCTTCCTTTTGCCTCTCCTCACGATAACACGACTGGGCTTTGATGGGTCGGTAATGAAGAAGCATTGGTCCACTTGGGAAGCCAGTACCCATGGCTCATTTTTTGCGGTGACATTTGCGCCCGCGGTCTTGGATTTGGCTTCGTGTATAACCATGGTGGTGAAATACCGGTGTTCTTTTAGGACGCTCTTGGCCCATCTGACACGGAACAATGGGACCTGCTCTCTAGCGTAGCTCAGCTCCCAGATCTCCTTGATCCTTCCGTTATATCTGTCCTTGTCGTTACCGGTGTAGGATTCCATCGTTATCCCGGAGTTCTGATAACCATCGCTCTTCATGTCCTTTCCCTCGGTGTAGAATGTGTAGCCGTTGATATCGTACACCTCATACGTCATCAGGTTGTGCTCGGCGCCCTGTGACAAGGCGAATAGGAGTTGTTCTTCCGCGGAAGAATCCTCATGTAAAGGGTACGACAGAAGCTTCTCCTTGAACCAACGCGTGAAACATGAGTTGTGCTCTTTGATTATATCTCCATCCGTCCTCTGTTGGCCTTGGTCATTGTACGTCTTCTCAATAAAGGTTTTGTGCTCTACCACCCAAGGATCGACCACGTCTATGTGTTGTAGCGTGACTAGGTTTGCTCTTTTAAAGTCGGCGAGTCGACCCTCGAAGTCGACATGCATTTCGCGGCAACCCTCACGGTGACTCAATCCAGCGAGCCTGTCGAGGTGCATGTTGACTGGTAGACCAACGGGGTTCTCGATGCCTAGATATAATTCGTGCAGTAGGAGATGCACTCTTCGGTCAGAAACCCCTGGCTATGCTTCCCTCTGGACGTGACATGTTGCCAACGTATCCTTTGATGACACCATTCATCCTTTCGAACGGCATCATGCTGTGCAGGAACGTCGGCCCGAGTTGGATGATATCCTCCACGATATGGACTAGCAGATGCACCATATCATCGAAGAATGCGGGCGGGAAGTACATCTCAAGCTCGCATAGTATCACCATGATCTCTTCCTATAGCCGTTTGAGTTGCCTCACGCCAACCGACTTCCAAGAGATGATGTCGAAAGAGTTGCATAGGCCAAATAGCATTTCACGGACGTGCGCGTCCATGATCCCACGGATTGCAACCGGAAGTATCTACGTCATCAGCACGTGACAGTCGTGAGACTTCATCCCGCTGAACTTCTGCTTCGCTGAGTCTAGGTATCTGCTTATCTTCCCCGCGTAACCGTAAGGAAGTTTTACTCCTACGAGGCAGGTGAAAAACTGATCGATCTTCTCCTGACTTAGAGTGAAGCACGCGGGAGGGAAGTCATTTTCGGTCTGCTTGGCCTTTTTGCCTTTGCAACGACTTTCCATATCCTGCTTCGCCTCATCATCATCATCATCATCATCATCATCATCATCGTCGTCGTCGTCATCATCATCATCATCATCATCATCATCATCATCATCATCATCATCATTATTAGCGTGAAGCTCCTCCCTGATGCCCATTGATTTCAAGTTTGCCCTTGCTTTCGGCCCATCTTTGGTCCTCCCTGGCATGTTGAGTAGGGTACCAAGCAGACTCTCGCACACGTTCTTCGTCATATGCATGACATCAAGGTTGTGAGGCACACGTAGGATCTTCCAGTACGGCAAGTCCCAGAAAACAGACCTCGTTTCCATACCTTCAGTAGCGGCTCTGGCGCCTTTCACTTCTTTCTCGGCTCTGGCGCCTATCCTGGTGGTGGGCACTCTCTCCAATTTTTCAACAGCTCGTCTATTTCCTCGCCGCTCCTCGTACGCGGGCGTCTTCGGGGTTCGGTTTCACCATCGAACAAATTCTTGCATTTTCTCCATGAGTCATCGTCGTGAATCCACCTTCGATGTCCCACGAACACGGTTTTCGAAGACCCGGGATCTCTATCTAGCTGGCGATACGTTGTGTCATCCATGCACCTGATGCATCCAGAAAATCCGTGGACCACCTGCCCCGTGACATATCCGTAACCGAGATAGTCGTGCACCGTCGCGAGCAGTGCGTCTCTCATAGGGAAATATTCTTTCTCTGCGGCGTCCCACGTATTGGCTGACATTTTCCACAGCTTGTCTAGCTCCTCTTTCAGCAGCCCCAGATACAGATTGATGTTGTTCCTTGGTTGTTTCGGCCCTTCAATTAGCATACTCATGTGAATGTACTTCCTCTTCATGCACAACCAGGGGGGAAGGTTGTACATCCACACAAACACTGGTCAGGTGCTATGTGTGCTTCTCTGGCTGCCAAACGGATTGGTGCTCGCGCCCAGCATGATGTTCCTTGGATCGTCCCAAAATTCTAGGTATTTGAAGTTCAATGCTTGCCACTGGCTCGCATCCTTAGGGTGACTCAGCATCTTGTCTTTTTTATTTATCTCCGGATCATTTCCGTCATCTTCTCGCTTTTTATCCTCCCTATCTGCGTGCCAACGCAGGAGCTTTGCTACCTTAGGGTCCGTGAAATGCCGCTGTAAACGAGGAGTGATCGGAAAGTACCACACCACTTTTCGAGGAGCTTTCTTCCTCTTCTAGTATCGACTGACGCCGCACACCGGACATATGGTAGACTTCGAGTGCTCGTCCCGATAAATGATGCAATTGTTCATGCACACATGGTATTTCACGTGCGGTAAATCCAGAGGACATAGATTTTCTTCGCCTCCTCGAAACTGGTCGGGCACTTGTTCCCCTTGGGAAGACGTTCGTGCCAGAATGACATGTTCTCGTTGAAGCATGCGTCGATCATTTTGTGTTTTACCTTCATCTCCAGAGCCATGAGTGTTACTTTTATGCGGGTATCCTCGGGCCTGCATCCTTCATACAATCGAGTAACCGCGTCTATCTCTAGTTGATCCAGCTTGGCTTTCTCTCGGGCGGAAGCTCTTGCGTTATCCGTCTGCTTGAGAAGCAGCTCTTGAATGTGAGGATCCCTCTGGTGCGCCGTTACTAGTTTGAACTAGCAATGGCGCACTACCCTCTGGTGCGCCATTACTAGTTTTGAAAAAAAAGTAAAAAAAAATTGTCAGTAGTGGCGCACTGGGTGTGTGGTGCGTCATTACTAGTTAAAACTAGTAATGGCGCACTATGCCCTGATGCGCCATTACTAGTTTTGAAAAAATAAAAAAAGAATTTGTTAGTAGTGGGTGTGGTGCGCCATTAGTGTGATGGACACTAATGGCATACCAACACATGGTGCGCCACTGCTATATAGCAGTGGCGCACCACATGTGTGGTGCGCCATTAATGTCCATATTATCTATAGCCATTTTCCTAGTAGTGCATATGTCATTTGGGAACCAAGAACACGCAGCTATAACTTCCACCCACGCACAACCACCATTGGATGAGCAGGATCAAGCAACACTCACCATGGGGTGAAACCAGTCGCAGAAGTTGTGGGAGGCAACAAAGACATGGTGGGCCCTGGTGGAGTGGTTCTGATAGGGCATCTCCTGGCAGACCAGGCGGACAACATCAGCTAGCAGGCCGCGCACATGCGAGAGGGACGAGAAGTCGTTGGGCGTCGAGAAGTTGCGGGCGACGTAGAAATGGACGGAGAAGAGGTCAGCGTCCTTCAGGCGGGTAGTGTGGGGTAGCGCAGTGTGTAGCGCGACCTCGGCTGCGAAGAGGTGGCGGCCGTACCACGGGTCGATGGCAGCCCAATCATGGTTGAAGCCGGAAGGGAGGTCGTATACATTGACCCGGTCATTGAAGCTAGTGGTGATGGTGGCGGCGACGGCGCGGGGCTTGGAGCCAGGGAGGAGGAAGGCGGGGACACGCGTACGACTGCGAGCAGAATCAACACACTCATAATCTCTTTCCTCCTCCATTCCACATGCAACACAACAAAGGGAGACAGCGGCGGCTGCACATCACTCCGGCGCACGACGGGGCTGCAGATCAGGGCGGGAGTGGATGAATCCGGAGGATGGCTTGCCGAAGGC
>NC_041385.1:18186726-18188589 GCF_002162155.2 Triticum dicoccoides
GAAAAATGGCCACTCTCTAAGATGACCGCAAGGATCGTCCAGGAGGAAGAAAGGATCATGAGGCAGAAGAAAGACCATGTCTTTCATGTTGGCTCTAACAAGAGAAAGCATGACGGACAAGGTTTCCCTAAGCCTCAGAAAAGGCAAGTCAAGAAAGAAGGCACTAAGCCATTCAACCCTAAGGCATTCAAGGGTAAAGAAGCCGGTGGTTCTTCTTCTGCTCCTAGCAGCTCCACTGCTGGAGAAAATGCTTGTAACTTCTGCAAAGAAGAGGGACACTATCAAAGGGACTGCCCAGGCTTTCTAAAATGGATGAACAAAAGAGGTATTGATGAAATTACTTTTGTAGATGAATCACTTTACATTGATTTTTCAATAAAGTCATGGTGGATTGATTCAGGGGCAACCACTCACGTTGCTAACTCTATGCAGGGATTCGATACGATCCAAACCATAAGAGGAGGAACAAGAAAACTTAAGGTTGCGAACGGAGTTGAGGCCGATGTTGAAGCTGTGGGATCTCTCACGTTGGAGCTACACACTGGCCACACTCTTAGATTGAATAATGTTATTTATGTGCCTACCTTAAGTAGGAATTTAATTTCAGTTTCTCGTTTAGATGATGATATGTATGAGTGCCATTTTGGCAAGAAACAATTTGCTTTGATCAAATGTAATAAGAATGTAGGCATCGGTGTTAGACGAGGCCAACTATACATGTTATCTCTTCATAATGATTCAGTTATGCATGTGAGTGATGAAATTAATGTTGAGAAGAAATGGAAAGGAGTAAGTAATTCTTCGAAATTGTGGCATTGTCGTTTGGGCCACATTTCGAGGGGGAGAATGGAACGCTTAGTTAAAAATGAAATACTCCTCCCATTAGACTTCTCAGATGCAGACAAATGTGTCGAATGCATTAAAGGAAAATTTGCAAAAACAATTAAGAAAGGAGCAGTTAGAGCCACAAGGGTTTTAGAATTAATTCACACCGATATATGTGGACCCCTTAATGTTAAGTCTGTAGATGGTTTTGATTCGTTCATTACATTCACAGATGACTTTTCCCGCTATGGGTATATTTATCCCATACGTGACCGATCGGAAGCTTTGGAGAAATTCAAAGTCTATAAAGCGGAGGTTGAAAATCAACTGAACGCAAAAATCAAAGTTGTACGGTCTGATCGCGGGGGAGAGTATTATGGTAGGCATGCTCCTTATGGGCAGATTCCTGGACCTTTTGCCAAGTTCTTATCTGAAAATGGAATCATTGCTCAGTACTCAATGCCTGGTGAACCACAACAAAATGGTGTGGCCGAGCGCCGCAACCGCACCCTTATGGATATGGTGCGAAGCATGCTTAGTCACTCGAGTTTACCAGTAAGCCTTTGGATAGAGGCATTAAAGACAGCTGCACACATACTAAATCTTGCTCCAACTAAGTCAGCACCTAACACACCTTACGAGATGTGGGCGGGAAAGAAACCGAGCTTGAATTACTTACGGGTGTGGGGTTGCCCTGCTGAAGCTAGAGTTTTCAATCCACAACTTAAGAAACTGGATCCAAAAACAGTTAGCTGTTTCTTCGTTGGATACCCTCATAGGGGAAAGGGATATCATTTTTATTGTCCAAGACACACCACCAAGTTTGTGGAGACTAGACAAGCGGTATTTTTTGAGGATAATGAGGTCACAAATTTAAGGGAGATCAATCTTGAGGAGAAGCGGGTTTGTGTTCCATCCCCGACTATCCAAGAGATTGTTTTTCCAATACGAAGAAATGTGACATCTGATGATCCTGAATCTCACGGTTCAGTCTCTCAGTCGAATGGTAATCCAGAAACTAATAATGAGAATCCAAAC
>NC_041385.1:18189545-18206395 GCF_002162155.2 Triticum dicoccoides
GACTATCTCAAAAGGCATACTTTGAGAGAGTACTGAAAAAATTCAATATGCATAAGTGCTCACCCTCACCTGCTCCTATAGTTAAGGGCGATAAGTTTGGGACATTTCAATGTCCGAGGAACCAATGTGAAACTGATCAGATGAAGTCGGTTCCTTATGCTTCAGCTGTTGGAAGCATCATGTATGCTCAAGTGTGTACACGCCCAGACTTATGTTTTGTAACCGGGGTGCTTGGCAGATACCAATCAAATCCAGGACCGGACCACTGGAAGGCCGCAAAGAAAGTCTTGCGTTATATGCAAGGAACTAAGGACTTCATGCTTACATATAAAAGAACTGATAACCTAGAAATTGTTGGTTATTCAGACTCTGATTTTGCCGGGTGTGTGGATAGTATGAGATCCACGTCAGGTTATATATTCACACTCGCGGGAGGAGCTATATCGTGGAAAAGCTCCAAACAAACGTTAACTGCTGGATCTACGATGCAAGCAGAATATGTAGCATGTTATGAGGCCACCGGGCAGGCTGTATGGCTAAAGAATTTTATACCCGGACTTAAAGTGGTTGACAGCATATCTAAACCAATTTTATTGTACTGCGATAATGAACCAGCAGTTTTCTATACGAGTAACAACAGGTCAAGTAATGCTGCCAGACACATTGACATAAAGTATCGTGTTGTGAAAGATAGAATCCAGGATCAAACAGTTGATGTTAAACATATAAGAACGAAGCATATGCTTGCGAATCCGCTAACAAAAGGCTTACCACCCAGTATCTTTCGTGAGCATGTTGCCGGCATGGGACTACTGGAGGCCTGATGATTCTGGAATAAGAGGACCATTAAAATAATCCACTCCCCAATTAGTAAAATGTTTTCCATTTCGAAATAGGCGGGTGTACTATAAGTGTTGAGGTTCTATGGCGTTTTGAGCTGTTGTAACACCTCACTTTGGTACATCATTCCTATGTAGAATGGGCGAATGAAGTTAAGCCTAACGATCAAGGGGGAGAATGTTGGTTTTGATCTGACGGCTTAAACAGGCCAGTTAGATCTATTAGTCTAACAGAAAAAAAAGATAAAGGGATAACGATAAGTGAAGGGGTCCACGTACCAACGTACGTGAGCCTCGATCAGAACTAACGCGCCCTGATCGGGGGCGCCCAAAAACCAACTCAGGTTTTGGGTCCCCTGTCGCCAGCGCCATATTAAAAGGGATACGGGAGAGAGCTGGGCACCTGCGAGATCACAATTCACGTAAGGTTTACTCTCCTCCCGATATTCTCTCACCCCATCCGATCAGGGGGAGTGCTGCAGCGACGGGAAGACCTAAGCCAGCCGCCGCCGCTGTCCCTGGGCAGTGCCGGTGGCGTCCTGAAGGAATCAGGACGTCGAGGAGAACATCTACTTCGACTACATCACCCCTGCATCACGCCTGCACCGAGCAGGCGATCATGTCCACTCCCGTGACATGTAAAGAAACCCTAAACCCTTCTCTGTTCATTTTGTGAGGTGATCTAGGTGCAATCTGTTCCTGCTAATGGCATCCCAGAGATGCATAATTATTCCAACAATTTGTCTTCCTCTCCCTCTCTCTCTCTTCTCTCTCTCTCGCAGTCTGGCCAGCAAGCACCGGAGCCACCACTCACTCACAGAGAGAGAGAGCGAGAGAGATGGGAGTTTGAGAGAGACAAAATTTGTGATGTCGTACATGAATTGGTTGAGGAGTCTTTTGGACCTTGTCTCTTTCCGGTCTAGTTCAGGCATCTCTATTTTGGCGCACTTTATAAGAAAAACTCTCTCAAGTCTAGTCTATTAAATATTTGATCTGACGTCCGAACTACGAGTAATTTGAGGCAGACCGATGATAGGGGCAGTCTTCCGAGAAACTCAATCGTTTAAACAGTTATAAAATGCATTGTCTTCAAAACCTTTTGTTTGTCCATAAATAATTACTCCTTTGGGCGTTAACCTTTATTTTTGTCAACAGAGCAGGTCTATCGAGAAAAGTGATAATAGATTGATCGCTAGCCAGAATGTTTACAAATAATTGTGGTGCTTTCTTCTCTCAATAAGTTGATGTGCCCACATACTTCTAGTACTATACAATTATTGGGGCAGAGCTAGATTTCATACTGATGGCGTTGTACTGTTTGATTTTCTAGTACTCCCTCCGTCTCGGTTTATAGGGCATGCGCGTGGTTCTAGGTCATCGATTTGACTAATTAAATACTTCCTCTGTACCAAAATATTTGTCTTAAATTTGTCTAGATATAGATGTATCTAATACTAAAACGTGACTTGATACATCCATATTTAGACAAATCTAAGACAATTTTTTTGGGACGGAGGGAGTATGTGTTATATGTCACCAAAAATATATCACCGGATATTTAAGCGGATGTAGTTTTTAAACATATATTTTTCATCACATATACTACATATTTAGCTAGTTAAATTGTTAACCTAAAACTACGTGCATGTCCTATAGACCGAGACGGAGGAAGTACAATTATTGAGACAAAGCTTGCTTTCATACTGATGGCGTTGTACTGTTTGATTTTCTAGTACAATCATTGAGACAGAGCTAGCTTTCATACTGATGGCGTTGTACTGTTTGATTTAATTGTTTACCTTAGAGGTACTCCATCTGTAAAGAAATATTAAAGTGTTTAGATCATTAACAGTGATATAAATGCTCTTAGAGTTTTTTACGAAGGAAGTATACTTAATTACCTTGAGGCGATTCTACTCCCTTTTTGAAAGTAATACATATGTGGTGCTGTGGTGGTTGAAAGTTCCATGTGAGTGATATTTTGCCACAGAGGCATGTGCGACAGACAATGCCTACAATGTTGCCTGTCCTACCCAAGAAAAACACCAATCAACCGAAGCCAACATTAATTTCAGCCTGTAAAATTTCATATCAACGAGCAGGCAGCTTGCAACGACATCATAAAAAAGATCTCGGACGATTCGTCAGAGCACGAAAGCCTGTTACAAAATGGATTCCTATTTGATGAGTATCTAACAGGATGGATAAGCTCACAAACCACTCTTGGTCATATTTCTTTTTATAGAGAAAGAGAGGAAGCCTTACAAGGATTTAGGGTGTCGTAACATCGTCTTGCAGCTGATGTATGATTGCAATCAACATGTACGGGTATTTAGCTAGTAAACTAAAAAAAATCACCGGCTGCGGCTTTTTTTTTATGCATTTTGTTATTTTTAGACTCTGTTGGTGGACCCGAGACCTTGTTTCCATATTTTGATTTAATAAATTGGCTGCATGCATCACTCTGATGCAGATGTCAGAGGTTATTCTCCTTTCCGAAACAAAAGAAAAAAAGCTAGTAAACTAATGATAGATACTGAACTAAAATCATGACACTTATTTTATTTTGAATCGGCAGGAATATATAACTATTAAGTAAAGCATGAGCAAAATTTATTTGAAAGAATATGCTGCCTAAATTATTTCCTTAGTTAGGATTTGATGACCACACATTGATCAAGCCTCCCCTTATTAATCTACTACTAGGGTGGGGTTGCTTTGCTCGATAGCCAACAAGCTGATCGAGGTAGACGACTAGCATCATTATAGCTAACATTTCAACCACCACATATATAGAGTATATATTACTTCAGGGTGTATCTGAGCTGCGAGCCCCGGCAATTAACACCTACTGATCCTACCTACACACGTTGGTCTGGTCTGATCGCCATGAGACCCATGGCTTCCTCCTGGAACTGGAAGTTGCTTTCCCTCGTCTTCCTGCTGGCTAGCACGGCGGCGTGGGGCATGGCCCACGCCCACGGCGGCGGGCTCAAGCACATCCACCTGTACATGCACGAGACCTTCACGGGCCCGAACGCCACGCTGTTTGCGGTGGTGCCGCCCCTGCTGGGCGTGGGCGACAACACCAGCATGTTCGGGATGGTCGGAGTGCTGGACGACGAGCTACGCGACGGCTCAGACCCGAGCAACTCATCGCTGGTGGGGCGGTTCCAGTCCCTCTTCGCCTTCGCGGGGCTGGTGACGCCACCAGGCATGCAGACGGCGACCAGCCTCGTGTTCACGGCCGGGGAGCACGCCGGGAGCACGCTGGTTATGGTGGGCAGCATCGTAAGCTCAGAGGGGCCCTACGAGACCGCCGTGGTGGGCGGCACCGGCGCCTTCAGGATGGCGCGCGGGTACTGCGTTCTCAAGGCCGTGTGGAGCCCGACGCCGGTGTCCACCGTTTACGAGGTAAACCTGTTGGTGAAGATGGAGGGAAAACTTTTGGCCAAGATGGATGCCTGGAAACGTACTACGTATGCACTGTGAAATGTTATACTGCATGTTGTTACTACTAGTTACCCATGTTAATGTTCAACTCCGGCAATTTGATTCTTAGAATTGTAAGCATTGTCTTTCTGGGAGACGCATATTATTCGAATTTATGAGTAATATCAGTTTATGGTAACTCAAGTGTTATATGCGATTGCTGTTGAGACATTGCTAGCACAAAAGAATGCATTGTTGAAACTTGAAAGACTGTGCTATGGAGTTATGCTGCATGAACCCTCTTGAAAGACTGGCCAACTGGCAAGTAGTTCTCATCGTGTCGTATGTTTCCTTCCTCCGGCCTGTAGCAGACTTGCTCTTCTCGGTGTATAAGATGACGACGATGATCATAGTAGCAGTGTGCCTGATCGGCTTAATTAGATCACTTTGTTGAGAGGTGGGTTGCATGCTCAGAAAAATAAAATTAGTGGGTTGATGAGGTGGCATGTACGCCAGTGGCGGAGCTTGACCCAAAAACCTGGACGGGCCGGTTGTAGGAAATGACTGTTGGGATTGTGTTTCATGGCCCAAAACTACATATACACTGCAGAAAACCGCATGGGCTGGGCAGGCCACGGCCCATTCGGCCTTGCCGTAGCTCCGCCACTGATGTACGCATGTTGAGATAAATAAAAGTAACGGGGATCAACTACTTCAGCATATGTCTAGGAGGTAGTAAAGACCACATCACATTTGACGATTGTTGCGAGATTTAGGCATCGATATGAAAATTTGATGTCTTACATCACTTTGAGCACACCACTCTGAAGGCCCCGTCTCCTACTTCTCTGTATTACACAGAGTAGAGTAGGTCCACGGGAAGGAGGAGTGGTAACTGAATTGCTGATCCTTCCCAAGCCTAGTGGTATCTATGCATATGCTGCCAAGTTGACGGCCAACTTTTTTGAACAAAGTATAACGCTCATACATACGCACAGAGTGATGTCCATTGTCGTGTGCGTGACTATCCTATACCAAAGTGTTCTCATGATAGCTCCTTTATATACCATCCGATATAGGATGGACGTATTTACACGGGCCATCAATATGAAGATGGCATTGGTGGGTGCCATCAAAATTAGTGATATGTTGAGTAAAGTGATTTCGTCCTTCTCAACAATTCATGTGTATTGTTCAATTGCCACAAAATCATAATTGTTTTAAAAAATGAAAACAATCGTAAACTTTAATAAGGTAAGGTGTGCCATATATGTCATGTCCTAGCCTCTCAAACAAATCTGCACTTGTACTTACCATATAGACCTTCTTTGCGTGTTTTCTCTCCACCCATAATGTTTTTGACACAGATGTTTCTTTGAGGATCGGCTTTGACACAGTTATGGTTTATTTAGAAGATGACATAGTTTTTATTTAGAGAATAGGACATAGTTTTTTTTAGGCAAGCAAGATGACATAGTTATGTCTGTTTATTTATTTATTTTGAATCCATGTGTGTTTAATACGAGACACGGCGTGCAGTTCTCTCCGGAGCACGGCCCGTAATTGTATCGTTACCATGGCCTGTTTGCTATTTTCAGCCATATTTACCACTGCGTTTGCAGTGGAGCCCGACACATCTCATCCAAAAGCCAAACTCTGCCTTATCCAAGAGGAAAACATCTCCTCCATTTTTTTCTGTTTGTACCCTAGTAAGCGGCGGCCCGCTGTCGGCGAGCGATTCCCCCGGCGCGCTTCCATACCGCTATCAGCCATGCCCGCCTGCGGCCATCTCCTTCGCTGCTGGCTAAGCGATTTCTTCACCTGCCAACCTTGTGTCTCGTAGAAACACCCCTAATCCGCTGGTCTGGCGAGGAGCTCTCGACTAATGTACCAAATAATGAGGAGGATCACCCCATTTGGACGCTGCAGGCATCTGGGGTTTATTCCATGAAATCTTACTATGATATGATTAATTGGGGTGGAGTTTCTACCCCTCTGTGGAAGAAACTTTTGAAAAATCTTGGTTCCACACAGATACATAGTGTTTGTGTGGCATGCTTTCCATAATTAGATCCTCACTAGAGATAATCTGGCCAAAAGACGTCCTGTGGACACATCAACGGTCAAGATTGGTCCATATCTCTTCATAATTAAGGACATGATGGGCATTAAGAAAAAGATGTAAATATCCTCTGTACTCCCTATCCCTCTCACACGTATTACTTCTCCCACACGCGGCCAACAATGGGGGCACAACGCCCCGCATCCAGATCCTGGGTAGCAAGAGCAGCAGCTGTAACGGGATGTCCAATGGCGTTCATATATACCCGCAGCTCAAGAACGTGGACAACCCCGTGAACACAACCACGATCCACGAGTTCATGGCCTTAATTTGGCGCGTAACGTCCATATTGCAGCCGGCGACGCGTGTACACCGAGGACATGTACCGACAGGAAGATGGTAAGGATGACGAAGACCAGTGACAGTTCGGCCATGGGCTTCTTTTTTCGGGCCATGGGCTTCTTGGACCCGATGATTTCCGTTGGTGCGAAGATGGCGCCGGCCGGCCGTTGCAAGGCTGGATTGGGGGTGATGAACTTTTTGCCGAGATAATAGGGACGTAACCGGCGTATTAGGCAACTAATTTTAATTAGTATAAGGACGAAAATACCCTTTTATACTTTTTTAGGGGGGGGAGGTGTTGTACCGAAGCACGCCTCGTCAACAGGTCCCGTTTAATCCCGTTTAAACCCACTATATATATAATCTAACAGTCTAAAAATTTTGTTTTCTTTTTCAGAAAAATGAACTATGGAGCTAGATAAAGCTAACTAAATGGGAGTTGCGGACACCATTTATTTGCCATTTACATCCCTATGTGAACGATAAGACATGTTTATTTTGCTGTGAAAATGCAGCAGTACACCATTTGTTCTTTTTTTTTTTTTGCGGGGAACACCATTTGTTCTTTGATTGTGTGGTTGCAGAAGAGATTTGGAAAGATGTTGCTGAATCCTTTGATTTTAACTATCCACAATGTATGCTAGAGCAATCTGATCTGTGCAGTGCTAATAATAAAAAGACTGTTGCTACCATTTGGAGCATCTGGACCATGCGTAATGATGTTTGTTTCGAGAGCGTGCCGTGGACAAGTATTCAGGTGATCTTGGGGAGAGTTTGTGCACTATTGCATCAATGGAAGATCCTGTGTGTGGGGGATCAATCGGCCTTACTACGGCGCTGTCTCCTGCTACTGGACCAGCGAAGAGGCAAGCTGCTGCGCATTGCGTGGCAGGGAAGACTAGGGCTTGCGCGAAGGGAGGACTAGTTGGCTTCATGCTCAAAGCGCACTTGTGGTGATGCCTCCTGCGAGAGGACTAAATTCATGTAATAGACTAGTTCTTCTTCTCTCCTGAGCTAGCTCTGGTGGGATTGTGAACTGATGACTGTTTTAGCTGTCCTAGCAGTTTATCTAATCTAGCCTGCTACTCTGGCTAGGTCTGATAGCTTTTAATTGTTACCTGGATGTTGTGCCCCGTTTTTTAATGAAATGGAGAGGGGGAAACCCCTTTTGATCAAAAAGTTAGATGATGAATACTGAGTTTCTACGCTAGTAGTAAATGGGTTAGTTGCCCAACTGCAGCATCCTCTCTAATAAGCTCCCATATGCACATTACTGTATTAGTGAAAGAGCTTACGGTACCATCTTGTGATTCTGACAAGGAAATTGCTCTTACTACTGCAAAACCGAATATATATGGGGAACAGGGGACCAAGGGCGTCCCCAACGCCAACCATAAAACATTTCGTATTCGCGAAACACGTTGTCTGGACCGTGGAAGCCATCCAACGCGGGTCTATATCGGTCCGTGGCACGGTCCGGATGTGTTTTCTCCCGTCAGACTGAGACAAATATGGGGAGGTTTACGGGAGTCTGGACCGCTCTCAAGCCATCTTTTGATCGCCCTGGTCCACCCAAATCCCCTCCCCTCCCACGCGCACTTCCCGCTTGGCCCCAGCTGCTCGCATTCATTCCGCTGTAGAGCGCACCACTCCATATTGAAGGCGGCTTAGGGCGGATGCGACCTCTTGCTATCCCCACCATTAAATCGGCACGCTGGCCGAGGGCACCGCCCGCTACATGTTCGGCTGAACACGCCTCCTCACCACATTCAAATGGCCTCATTAAACCCACGTGGAAGCCAAGAAACCTGCTCCAATCACATGTCCGTTCACGAGGAAGCCGACATTAAACACAACGCCGCATAAGCTGCTTCCCGCCCACCCTCTATTGAAATGAGGCCAGATGCTAGGAAAGGATCGATCGCACTACTCTGCCACTCCCCCATCTCCTCCTTCCCCCATTTTCTCCACTCTTTCGATGGTATCCGACGAGCAGGAAGAGCAGTTCCTGGCATAAAAATCAAGTTGGGTGGCCCGTCGATCCCGACAGATACGAGCGAGGCAGCTCACCGCTCCACCTCCATCGCCTAGCCAGAGGGAGCAAGTTGCCGTCCCAAGCCGGCGCGTGGTTCAGCAACTCACCGCTCCAAGCCAGCTCGCGGAGGATTTGGCGAGTTGCTCTAGGCCAGCACGGTGAGGACTGAGTAGCATGGTGGCACATTGCATAATCAATTTCGCCCAATTCTCTTTGAAACCCGATTCCAACAAAATTTCTTTTTAAAAAGACCATTTCACTCAGTCATAAGCTTTATGCGTGTCTAGTTTGATGGCAGGGAAACTCTCCTTAGATGCTCTTTTATTTTTTATTGCGTAGAAACCTTCATATGCCACTAAAATATTATTTGTTGTCATTCTCCCAGGAACAAAGGCACTGTAAGTTGGGCTGACAATATCTGATAGAATTATCTTCAATCACGCAGAAATCATTTTTGAAATAACCTTATACACAACATTGCATAAACTAATTGGTATAAATTGAGTAACCTTTTCCGGAGAGCGAACCTTATAATCGATGACTGTTAACTCCACGTAAAGGGAAATTGCTCAATCTTTTTGTTATGCATATGCCAATTTTAATTTCTCGGCACCTTCGTCTCGCTTGGACTCCGTGATGTGACCTTGGCGGCATTATGGGGTTCTGATGGACGATGGACCTAGTGTGCAATTGGGCACAAATAAGTGATGCCCTACTTTGTTTTTAACATGACTTTGTTGGCATCATGAATTTACAATGTTAATCCGATTACGACTAGCCAAACAAGATGGAGTGGTGGTTACCAAATTCTTGACCCTTCCCAAGCCTAGTGGCATGGTTGCAAGCCCCTCAGTTGGTGGCCAACTTGGTGCACAATGTTATCTATTGTGTTCTTCCTTCCTATACTCTGGCACTCTGCCTACTACACTCGAAGTGTACTCATGATAGCTCATTTATATAGCATCTCAACGTCGGATATATTTATGTGTGCCTTTAGTATGGAGCTGTGCATTGGTGCCTACCATCAAAGTTAGTGACATGTCGAGTAAACTGGGTTTGTCCTTCTCAACATGCTTGTGTATTATGCAATTGGCTCAGAGTCATAAGGCTTTTAAATTGGAAATGATGTAAAAGCTCACGATTATAGGGTAATGTGTATGTCATTTCCCGGCCTCCCGGACAATAATGTACACATGCTGTTACAATATAGACCTTCCTCAATTGTTTTTTTTTCTGCATCCAGAGATTTGCTTGCTTTTGCTAATTCGGAGTTGTATAATTTTTTTGTAAATATCAGTCACCTTAAATTGCACATTACTAAGACATCCGAAATTGCACCCTTTAAAACCGTACAGTTTTAGTACAATGTTTTGTAATTTTATTAAGTAAGTTACATATGAAGTTAGATGGACACGGAGAGATTGAAGAAAACTGCAGTCAAACATACAAATTCATGGTCCCACAAAATACACCATCCCAGAATATTTATCTATGAGTTTTGGGCATTTTTAATAGTAGCTCAACCAACCAATTTTCATCGATTATAATTATTGGTCCATTGCAAAGCCCATGCCAAATTTTAAGACAGTAAAACTGGGCACCTTAGGGTGTGTACAATGGTTGATACGACTATCTTATCTTAAGCCTTTCATATAATTCAGAGGTGACAATAAAAATATGTGTCCAGTGGGTTATCTCTTAGTCGTATCTTCAATAACTAGCTATTCCTAAGTATGTGACGAGAGATATTGTGCTTAGAGATCTTCTCTTAATTAAGAGAAGCCTAGAGTTCTTTTACTTGTTTCTCTTTCTTCCACCACAGGGTTTATCCTACATGGAACACTGCTAAGATAACATCATTGTACAATGAACACTCTCTTAGGAAGTCTCTCATGCCTCTACACTTTTGACCATGTATTTTGACATCTTTGTGTTTCCCGCTTCACTGGTTGTTACATGAGGTATGAACAACCCTATTGTTGTCGAGACCATAACATACTAGTGGAGCCTTTACATTTCCATATTGTTTGTCACAAAAGAGAAATACCATGATGCCATAATGATTCAACGCTGATGGAAATTGAAATTGCACCATCATCATGTAGTTCTCCAAATCCGCCATGGATTAGTCAAATGATATGGTTACTAGTTAGGCTTTCTTGAGAGAGAAGACATAACTAAATTGTTTATAATTTCATGGAGATACTAATAATCTCTTGCTAAAATAGTGCACCAAAGATTCTCTTGAATGCCTATTTATGCGCCCTGAAAGCTTCCGATGGATGCATGTCGTGTATGAGCCTTCAGATCAATTGTCGGTCATTGTCACAAGCCGAAGAGATCAGGTACACTAGAGTCTTCCTTTATCACCAACCAGCCAATGTTTAGTTATCAATAGTTAGACATCACGTGAGATTTAAGTGAAATAATATTATTGTCATGCTCAGAGATAGAAATGGAAAGTGCTGAAAAGAAAATCATGTACTAGTTTATGGAGTGCTGTAGGACTCCTAAAAAGACTACATAAATCCTTGCGTTATCATTTCTTGATCAGATTTTTATAATACAAAAATTAACGTAACTTGCTAGATCTTTATTTGTATCCATTGTTTGCTATTTTAGTGTGCCGTCCATGATTGATATTTCAATGAAATACATCAGATGTATGGTGCAGTATAGCATGCACTGTGCTAGGATTTATTTTGGACTTTTATACTACGGAACACAATTTTCTTTATCTTGCGTCGTCATTCCCGTGTGTTCACACGTAATGGGTCCAATATCCAATTGGACATATAATAGGGATGGATCCCTAGCTTGAAACATGAGTTTGCTGACGTCATGAATTCACCAGGCTACCATACGGCTACGACTAGACTGCCATGGCTCTAGAGGCCGCCGCTGCCGCACTTCTAGAGGCCTCCACCACCGCTACTCTCCGTGTTTTCTTGCGTGTAGTTGTATGCACCGAGATAATGCAGGCAACTAAATAATGTGCTAAAATTGACCCCCTAATGCAGAAAGTTCATATGCAGTCAACCAAACAATTTGCGGATGTCGCATATGAGGTTGTATTTTTTAGAGCCAGACTGGATTGACATGTGTATGCAATGTAGCTACTGTTCACTACTGCAACCAAACACACCCGTATGGACGTGGCTGGGGTAGTTCCAGTAACGAGGGAGAATTTCTGCTCTTATCTCAGAGCAGCTTACAGTTGCACGCTGGTGCCAGGAGGCCTGCGTGAGATGCTTCATATGGATCATGACTGTTGAGATACGTATTTAATTAGCACATGTATTCTTGTACTTCAAGTCTCCTCCTTATGTATAGTTGAGGATATGACTTGTCCTATGTACTATATATACTTGTGCATATGCACCCATCAATATATTGAGAGTTGCATCATATTCCTCTACATGGTATCAGCCTAACCCTCAAACACAGCCCTAGCCGCGCCGCCGTCGCCTCTCCTCGCCGCCGCCGCTCCCACTGTCCCGCGCCGCCGCCTCCCCGGCTGCTGCGCCTCCTTCCTCCCCCCACCACAACCCTCTCCCCGCCGCGCCCCGCCTCTCACCCCGAGCCGCCTCCTCCCCAAAACCCTAAAACCCTCCTGCTCCCATCCCGCGCCGCCATCCCGCCCTTGCTGCCATGTCGGCCCTCGGGACTTCCTCCTCCTCCAGCGCACCCCCTAGCAACCCGTTTGATTCCTCCTACGGGTCCGAACCCGATGAGCCCCAAGCCGCCGACATCCGCAACATCCACCTCACCGATCACGTCCCCATCATCCTCTCCCACGCCTCCGCAAACTACTATGCCTGAAAAACCTACTTTAATCTCCTCTTCCGCGAGTACAACCTTCGTGATCATGTGGACGGTCTCGCCAATTTCTTCGCCGGCGCCCACGACGCCAACTGGCTCGCATCGACGCCACCCTCATCCGGTGGTTCTTCCTCACCGTCTCTCCGGACATCTTCCACACCGTCGTTCGCGATGGGGACGATGCTTACACGATGTGGACCAAGATCAATGGCCTCTTCACCGACAACAAGCTTCAACGGATTGTTTTCTTGCAGCAGGAATTTTTTGGGTGTCATCAGAACGACTCCACCATCGACGCCTTCTATCTCCGGCTCAAGACCCTCTCCGACGAGATCAACGACGTCGGGTTCAAGGTGGGCGACGAGCTTCTCCTCTCAGCGCTCACCGCCGTCCTCAACGAGGACTTCGGCAACGCCGCCTCCAACCTCACCCTCATGGTCAACCCTAATTACGAGTGGGCGGTGGCCTATCTTCGTCTTGAGGAGCGGCGGATGAAGCACCTCCGCACCCGCGCCGTCCACACCGCTCTCGTCGCCGGCCTCTCCACTGGCGCCTCTACATCACCCTCGGCGCCCCGTCCTCCGGCCGTCCCGCACCCCACGCCGGTGCTGCAGCCGCCCCAACCACCGCGCATCGGTGGGAATGGCGGCAACCGTCACCGTGGTCGCCGTGGTCAACGCCAAGGCGAAGGGAAAGGTAGCTGCGGCGGCGGTCAAGCTCCCCAGCAGCAGCCCCCGCCACCCTGGGCTGGAGGCTACAACCCCTGGACGGGGGTCGTGCACGCATATAGTATGCCAGTGCCGCAGCCCCCCGCCGCGAGCATCCTCGGCCCCCGCCCGAGCACGCACCAGGCGCTCCTGGCCGCGCCTCTCGGCGCCCATGGCGGTGCTCCCGCCCCTCCTGTCGCGCCCTCCTACGGCGCGTACAGCGCCCCCGGCACGTAAGGCGCCCCCTACTACGACCCGGCCCTTCTAGCGGCGCTGCAGCAGCCGCCACCCTACTCTGGTGGTGGCGGCGATTGGATTATGGACTCTGGTGCCAGCGCTCATATGTCCGCTCATCCGGGTAACCTCTCCTCCGTCCATCCCACTTCCACTCCCTCCTACATCATAATCGGCAACGGTGTTGTTCTTCCCATCTCTCATGTCGGTTTTGCACCCTTTCCTTCTAACTCTCGACCTCTCCCTCTTAATAATGTCATTGTTTCTCCTCATCTCATTCAGAACTTAGTTTCCGTTCATAATCTTTCTCGTGATAATTTTATAACTGTGGAATTTGACGAAGTTGGCTTTTCTGTTAAGGATGCTCGCACCAGGATGATTCTTCACCGTTGTGACAGTCCCAGCAACCTCTACCCAGTTCAGTCGCCGTCATCTCCGGGTTGTCCTCGAGCTTTTTCTGCCGGCGTCGATCTTTGGCATGCTCGTCTCGGGCATCCTAGCACTTCTTCACTTCGTCAAAATAATGAGAGGATTTTATTTTTCATGTAATAAAACGGCTGCTCACTCCTATGAAGCCTGCCGGTTAGGCAAACATGTTCGCCTTCCTTTTAGTTCCTCTTCCACAGTTGCTTCCTTTCCGTTTGAGTTAATTCACAACTATGTATGGACATCTCCAGTACCTAGTAATTCTGGTTATCTTTATTATCTTGTTATACTGGATAATTACTCTCACTTTGTGTGGACATTTCCTCTTCGTATGAAATCCGATGTTGCCGCCACTCTCATTGCATTCTATGATTATGTCTCCACACAGTTCGGGCGACCCATACTCGCACTTCAGACTGACAACGGGAAAGAATTCGACAATCTCACCATCCGCCATCTTCTTTCCTCCCACGGCACCGTGTTCCGTCTCACGTGTCCATACACCTCCCAGCAGAATGGCCGTGCCGAGCGCATCCTACGCACCCTCAATGAGTGTGTGCGTACCCTTCTTTTCCATGCCTACATGCCCTCTCGGTTTTGGCCAGATGCCCTCACCACCACCACCCTCCTCCTTAACCTCCGGCCATGCCGTCCATGCTGGAACTATGCGCCTCACCATCTCTTATATGGCACTCCTCCCTCCTACGATGGTCTCTGTATTTTCGGTTGCTGTTGCTACCCCAACACCACCGCCACCACCTCTCATAACCTCGCTCCTCGTTCCGTTCCATGTGTCTTCCTTGGTTACCCGGCCAACACTAAGGGTTATCGCTGCTATGACCCCGTGTCTGACCGTGTCATCACCTCACGGCACGTGTACTTTGATGAGCTTGTGTTTCCCTTTGCACAGGAACAGGTGGCACCGTCTTCCCCTCCCGCGGTGGGTTCTCCTCCGCGCCGTCGCCCGCTGCCGGCCTTGGGTGCTCCGGCACTCCCGTCCGCGGCGCCCTCCTCCGGATCGGGGCCATCCGCGGCTCCCTCCTACGGCTCGACGCCCTCGTCGCCTGGAGCCGCGTCGACGTCACCCACGTCGCCCCGGTCCCCCGCCATGCATGTTGGGCCGCCGGCTGGGTCGACCCCTACTAGCGCGGCCTCCCCTGGTGCGGCCTCTCCTGGCGCGGCTTCACCCCGCCTCGGTCGCCCGCATCCACCCTGCCTCGGTCGCCTGCTGGCGCAATCGCCGCCCCGTTGTCGCCTGGTTCTCCCGACACCGCGGCCTCGACCTAAGCTCGGCCAGCCTCTCCCGTGGACGCCCATGGATGCCACGGCCTCGCCGCCACCGGCGGCCGCTCCGACCGCCGGGCCAGTCACACGCTCGCTCACCGGTATCTTCCGCCCAAGCTCCCGCTATGTGGATGACTACGTTTGCACCGCCTCGACGTCCGCTCCTTCCCCGCTGCCGTCCTCGGCTCGGGCTGCTCTCCGCGACCCTCTTTGGATGGCCGCCATGCAGGAGGAGTTCGACGCTTTGCAGCGGAACCGGACTTGGCAGCTTGTTCCCCGTCCCTGGCACGCTAACATGATCACCGGGAAGTGGGTCTTCAAATACAAGCTTCGTCCCGACGGCACTCTTGATCGCTACAAGGCGCATTGGGTTGTTCGTGGTTTCCGGCAATGTGCCGGTGTGGACTTCACCGACACCTTCGCTCCGGTTGTTAAGCCCGGGATGATTTGCACTGTTCTACAGTTGGCAGTCTCTCCTGCCTGGCCGGTTCATCAGATGGACGTCTCCAGCGCATTCCTCCATGGTCATCTTGAGGAGCAGGTCTTCTGTCAACAGCCCACGGGTTTGTTGACCCGGCGTGTCTTGATCATGTGTGTCTGCTCTCACGCTCATTATATGGGCTCAAGCAGGCTCCTCGTGCCTGGTACCAGCGCATCGCAGCGTTTCTTCACCAACTCGGCTTCCGCTCTACACGCTCCGATGCTTCGCTATTTGTTTATCACCAGGGCACCGACACGGCTTATTTGCTGCTCTATGTTGACGACATCATCCTGACAGCATGCACTTCTGAGCTCCTTCGCCAGCTTACTGATCGTCTCCGTGCTGAGTTTGCCATCAAGGACTTGGGTCTGTTGCACTACTTCCTCGGTGTTGAGGTGGTACGTCATCCTGATGGTTTCTTTCTTCATCAACGGAAGTGCGCTCATGAGCTCCTCGACCGTGCTGGAATGCTTAACTGCAAACCGGCCGCCACTCCTGTCTATACAAAGGCCAAGCTCTCTGCTACTGATGGTACTCCCGCTCCGGATGCTGGCTTCTACCGGTCCATTGTTGGTGCTCTCCAGTACCTCACTCTCACTCGACCGGAGCTTCAGTACGCGGTTCAGCAGGTTTGCCTGCATATGCATGCTCCTCGAGACGTTCACTGGACTGCCGTTAAGCGGATTCTCCGCTACATCCGCGGTGCTACGAATCTTGGTCTTACTCTGCGCGCCTCCACTGCCACTAATCTGGTCGCCTACTCCGACACCGACTGGGCTGGCTATCCGGACACCCGTCGCTCTACTTCGGGTTACTGCATCTTCCTTGGACCGTCCCTGGTGTCGTGGTCGTCCAAGCAGCAGCCCACCGTCTCGCGGTCTAGCGCCGAGGTTGAGTACCGCGCTGTGGCTAACGTTGTTGCTGAGTGCTCCTGGCTTCGTCAGCTTCTTCACGAGCTCTCGTGTCCTGTTGAGAAGGCCACGGTCGTCTACTGCGACAACGTCTCCGCCGTCTACCTCTTCGCCAACCCGGTTCATCATCGTCGCACCAAACACATTGAGCTTGATATCCATGACGTTCGGGATCAGGTGGCTCTTGGCCATGTTCGTGTTCTGCACGTTCCCACCTCCCAAAAGTTTGCCGATATCATGACCAAAGGCTTGCCTACGACGTCTTTTGAGGAATT
>NC_041385.1:18206562-18273581 GCF_002162155.2 Triticum dicoccoides
GGGCGTTGAGATATGTATTTAGCACATGTATTCTTGTACTCCAAGTCTCCTCCTTGTGTATAGTTGAGGATATGACTTGCCCTATGTACTATATATACTTGTGCATATGCACCCATCAATATATTGAGAGTTGCATCCTATTCCTCTACAATGACAATGACTCGGAGGCATGTTTACCATCAATTAATTTGCAAGTCCATGTACAACAAAATTCGCATTACTGTTTCTAACATGCTATTCTGCTGAACTCCTCTGGAATTTCCGTAGGTTGCTTTCATCAAATCAAGAAAAGGTTTCGTCAGGGTTGGTTGCCGTGCAAACCGGAAGCCCTCTTGTCCCAGTTCTCTCCTTTGGACAGGCACGTCATCAGAGTCAATTACATGCATATATATGACATCGTGTAACCGTGCAAACCGTACGTGGACTCCCTTGCATGAACATGCTAAAAGAAGGTTTCATACACTATACTTACCGCTCGCCTCAGCCCTTCTTCCTCATCCGCTCGCATCTGGATCTCCTCCGGCTGTAGCCCCACAAGGAAGCTTACTATCTACGCTTCCCCGGAACTTTCAGGACCCGAAACTTCAGGGGCTATCTGAAACTTTCATACCATGCAGAAATGTGTGGTAACAGTTTAATTTGGGGGCTAGCTATAAATAGCCCCCTTCTTCCCATGACCAGAATGCTTGGTAACTTCTTCGTTGCTTGTAACTCAATTTTTTCAGAGATCTTCCTCCCCTTTCACTCAAACTTGTTGATTTTTGGGGACTCAAGGACAAGTGCCCGATCTATACTCCCACCAAAGCAAAAGTTCATTCCCACTTGTTTCTGTGATGGATCTTGTTACTCTTGCAGATTGGAGGCTCCTAGGTGGTAGGAGTCCTCGGTGAGAAAATGATTTATGATTGTTCCTGTCGTTCGTGAAGATTTAGAGGCCGCCTCAAGGTATACCACTAGTGGTTGTGAATCACCTTCTTGGTGATATCTCAATGAGAAGAGGGTGAGCTTTCATGGTGTTGGTGTGCCTTCATGGTAACACCCACCCCTCCATCAGTGATTAGTTTTCCTCCAAAGAAGTAAATATCGGAATACATCATCGTCTCCGGTGTTTTCGGTTATCTCTAGCCCTAACTTATTACTTGTGGTTTATTTTGGTTACTTAACTTTGCTAGCACCATATAGATTGTTTATCTCGCTACAATTGTTTATCTTGCTACAATTGTTTAAGATCTGGTAAGTAAGGGGTTAGTATAAAACCTATTATTAGACTAGCATTACCAAAAAATCACATGGAGAAATACTTTTAATGAGCGTGGTCCTAATCGAATCAATTGAGTTAAACCTAACATATATCTGTGTGATCTGTATCAATCACGATCCCTAGATAAGACATTGTTTGTATAAATTGATTCGTTGTAATCCTATAATCAATTGTAACCTCAGCGATCAAGTGTCATCCATGTATAAATACAAGGCAAATCACCCTATGGGGTATCTCACGGCAAAACATTGTAGTATTTGAGCTGGTAACAGAGGTAAGATGCCGCGGTCACGGCAACGACAGAACCAACCTCAAGTCCCAAGTTTGATCCCTATTCATTCATACATAGTGCCGCAACCACTTCAATAATGTGCACTAGTTCATGTCCATAGTGTACTACAAACCAGTGTTGCGGCGTCGCCGGAACGCTCACGTACGATGATCCTTGGGCTGGAACACATGATTAAAGCGGTTGCGGCATTGTAGCGCATCATGCCTGAATTTGGAGCAAACTTGGCACTTGAGGTTGCTTCGGCCATTGCCACGTATGCGCCCACCATGGCCACGACCAGCAGTATCGACGGTCAGGATTTGAGCTACATAAAATGCGCCTTATATTAGACCAGATCATGGCAAAATTCAGAAAAGAAAGGCAGATAGGTTTGTAACTACTTTGTAGTGCAATGTGTACATGATTCGGTGGAGGTTCACTTGACACTTCAGAGCTCATGATGGATTAGCCCATTTCAAAACTTGGAGTAGCAAGCTCAAGCTGTGTTTGCCCCCAGTTTCTGAACTTGACGTGTGGAACATCATTTCTGGACTTTGTGTGTGTGTGTGTGTATGTGTGTGTGTGTGTGTGTGTGTGTGTGTGTGTGTGTGTGTGTGTGTGTGTGTGTGTGTGTGTAAGCATAAGAAGAATGGCAAAGCTTTCAGTAACCTCCGAATCACAGCAAATCTTGCCTGTCCGCGGTTTTAGTTATGGGAAGGCCACCTCTCCTTTTGGTTCTTCTTGTTGATGATACTGCTACTTCTATCTGTGTACAATCCATGGAGTTTCAGTTATGGGAAGGCCATCTCTCTCCCAATAACTTCTGTTGTGAAATGATGGAAGTTTTGCACTTACATGTGCTGCAGGGGAATGATGATTGCTCCTGCAGCAAAACGTTTCATATCCGTTCGCAGGATATGAAACCCCGGCATGATCATCACGCCATCTCTTCCTGCCAAGAACACCACAAATCCATGCAAATTTTGTGCAATTACACTACACCCATAAAAGAATGAACTTCAATAACACAATGCACTGCCATTCAAATATTCAACTGAATGAGATCGATATTGTACAGAAACAGTAACAGCAGCACCAACGGGATTTTACAGAAAGCGGTTCTTTGCAGGTTCTCTCCAGGTTCACATCTACAATTTGCATCATCATTTTCGATGTCTTCTCTTTGTATTAAGAAAAAGAGCATCCATCTTGTGTGCTAGGTACTCCCTCTGTAAACTAATATAAGAGTGTGTAGATCACTAAAATAGTAATCTAAATGCTTTTATATTAGTTTACGGAGGGAGTAGTTCCAAATCTAACAAATATTGACTTGCCGAGCGCACCTGAGGTGGGTAGAGGATAAAATTTGGTC
The DNA here is from genome assembly GCF_002162155.2 of Triticum dicoccoides. Taxonomy (NCBI): domain Eukaryota; kingdom Viridiplantae; phylum Streptophyta; class Magnoliopsida; order Poales; family Poaceae; genus Triticum; species Triticum dicoccoides. Next base: position 18,209,467 of record NC_041385.1, read on the forward strand.
CAAACCTACGATGTATAGGCATTTCACTCCGAGAATGTACTTATCTCTGATAATACTGAAGAATCTGCAGCAGGAGCGTACTCGTCCCCGCAGAAGGTATCTCCAGGCCGGCCATCGTTGCCAGCTTCAAGCATGTCTAGCACCTCACTCATCGCCGGTCGATCGTCTGGCTTCATCTGGATGCACCACAGTCCACAGCGCGACGACGCACAGCTTCCTCTCCACCAGATGGAATTTGGATACCAACGGCCTCCGAGTCCGAGATCCCACCCACCTCTTGCCCAGACAGCTGATTGTACACCCATGACGGGTAGTACGTCTGGCTTCTTGACGCTCGTGGATCCACGTTCCTCCACCCCCCAGCCATCTCCAGCAACAACATCCCAAAGCTATAAACATCAGACTTTGGACGATATGGCGCGAAAGCTACGGGAGACCATCTCAGGAGCTATGTAGCCGACTGTTCCCCGCGCAACACTCACCGGCAGAAAGCTGTTGTCCCTGGGGTACAGTTTTGCCAGCCCAAAGTCAGTCAGCGATTTTCGGCGTAAAATCACAGTCCAATAGGATGTTGTGAGGCTTGATGTCGAAGTGTAATATCTGCATCTCGCACCCTCGGTGCAGGTAGTCGATCCCTCTGGCAATGCCAGAGCAATCTCGTTGAGCTTGTCCCAGGAGAAACTCTTCTCGGCCGAGAAGATGTACTTCTCAAGAGATCCATGGGGCATGTACTCGTAAACAAGAACCCTCCTTATTTCCTCCGAGCAGAAACCCACTAGACGCACTACGTTGACATGGTGAATGCTTCCGATGCTGGACACCTCGCTGATGAATTCTTCTCCGTTGGACATGGAGCTGACCAACATTTTGATGGCGACATGGACGTCACCATGCAGGAAGCACACCTTTGTACACGGACCCATAGCCTCCTTGTCCCAGCTTCTCTCTGAAGTGGCTAGTGATCGCAGTGATGTCTGTGTAAGCGAACCTTGTTGGGCCAAGGGCTAGTTGCATCTGGAGGAACCTCTCAACTGCGTCAGGAGAGCAGTTTTTCCTAGCGCGTCCTACATGGTACCCCATATCAGAGGCGTCCATACAGGCTCCAGTTTTCATGTGGATGTGTGCCTCGATGCGAATTTCAGCAGCTGGAACCAGGCGCTCGAACCTTAATCCTCTGCCCCGAGGCCTACTCAATTTTAAATTTGGATGGGCCTAGTAGGTAACTGTAGACGACATGACTTGTCATGTGTCCATCCCCCATCAGACCCGCTGTACACTTTTGACAGCCAACGACCCGGGCACAGCACATTCAGCTCTTTCTCAGTTGTGGAAACAACTCTTGCTTCTTGGTTCTGCAAATCTTTTGATCCAGATTCGTATGAACATATTGATGTTGACATTGCAAATCGGCGCATTAAGATTTAATTTTTGTTGACCCCGCTATCATGTTCGTGTTTCGGGAACTCTTTTTCCATCAACCTGTACCTTATATTGTTCTATCCCAAGTCCAGAAACTATTTACACGAACATGTGTTCTACCAGTCCATGGCTGAAGCGTAGTATGCCAAAATAAAATACAGTCCGGTGTACACCAAAATTAAATCCTCACATAAAAGCACTATTCAATTCTCGTCCACCCCTGGGTGGTGGTGAGGGATAGTTGTGAGAATGTGTGGGGAGAAACCGATGAAGCCAGGCCACGAGATGAACAGTGCAGAAGAGGCCAAATAGGGGCTGACCCCAACAACTAGCATGCAGAACCTAGCCCTAGCTAGGTCGAATTACTATTCACTTGCAGCAGGGGAACTCGCTAACGATGCTGGCGCGGTTAGGAGAAGGTCACGTGAAGCTTTTCAGACGCACAAATCACGACGTGAATAGAGGGCCATGATAATGGGTACCGTGGAGCTCGAGCTAGGCTGGAACTTTCCGCTGCGTCAATCGATATCTTTGTTAGCCAGTACTTGTAGGAAAGGAAGATCAATACGGACAACGGTGCAAAGACTAGCCTGGATAGTATCGCAAACACTGCATAAATAAGATTACAGACATGAGTTACATGTACGTATAAAATTATTGAGCTGTAATAATAAGGATTAGATGATTCTGTCATACCGATAATGAGCTTCATGATACTTATAGCAGATACTATGACCAACACAGCCCAATATAATTTAGTGTAGTCAGACAAGGAGTTGTTTTTTACACATCCCAAGAAACGCACGTCGATGGCAAAAATCACAGAAATCTTATTCTGGATGCTTGAACTAGACATCTGTTCGTGGAAGTCACTGCAAGGTATGACATGGATTGGTGAGAAGATAAAACAGTTTTTTTTGGTAAGACAATCCCATTTGAGGTGGAAAATGCAACCAGAGAGTTTAGAGACTCACCTCCTTGAATTTTCCAGGCATGTCTTGAGGATCCAAGAATATGTCCATTCTGGAGCTGGGAAAGGAAATCTAAGAGCAAACCCACCCCTCATAAATTTTACAATATCTTCATAATCATAACTTGCATAATAATCTACAAACTAGCTCGTATCCTTGAACACCACAACCAGGTGGATCCCCTCGCAATCGAAAAGGATTGTGGATGTCTTGGAGATGCCCACAGGAGAAAGAGGGGCAAACTGCTTGCCCCAGAGTATCTTCCGCTCCAGTCTTTGTTAGAAAAATTGAAACTGTGGAGGAGATTGCTAATGCTTGGAGTATAACAGAAGGTGGAAATGCGACGGAGTTCGTCATGAGAGCTTTACAGGCATAGAAGCTGGTGCTAGTGTGTTCAAAAAAAAAAGCTGGTGCTAGAGTGCACAGTGGTTTCAAACGGTATCTCAACGCGGTGGGATTATGATATCAAACCTGCTGTGTTATTCACTGACAGAGCCAGAAGGGTCATTGCATTTGGTGAGACAACCTTGACTTGGTCAGTTCCTAACATAACCGACATTTGTTTAGACTGCGAGCGAAATGGGCATCCCTGCGGATTCAGCTCACAACGCAGGCAAGCATTCTGCAAGCGCCAAGGTATTGTTTCTAGTAATTCTTAAGCATCGGAGGATTTGTTCTGAATAAATTGCATGCCTTAAATAATTTTGACAAGAGTACCTAGCTAAATGATCCAAATAAAGAACACTTCTTTTTATCCAACCTTTGCTATATATATGCAAATATGTCTCTGTTTACCAGCATATCTGAGTCCAGTAAATATTTCACTCACATGGTTCTGATACTCCCCCATACAGATAGCATATAACATTAAAAGTAACGCATTTTTATAGTCAAATTCTTACTAGAAAAGTATCACGTTGTTCAGAAACAGCAATATGTTTAGCTCCAAAATTTCTGGTAAACAGCTGGTTGACATATAAGATTGCTTTCAGTTCTTTAAGCCCTTTGAAGGAGTAAAAAATCTCTAAACAAACTAAACACACTATTCACTATATTTAGGAAATAATCATGCTGGAACAGCCATATCAAGAAGCTCAGGGATGAAAAACTTTCATGATTATGCAGACAAGCCAATGACACCTTCTGGAAAGAAGGACTGAATTCCAGCCCAACTAAACTGCATTTTTATGATGCTCATACTTTTGAAGTTATTACTTAAGAAAAAAATTGATGTCCCAAGAAAGTTCAGATATATGCAAATAGTTTCATCAGATATATGCAAATCTCTTCAGTAATTCAGACATACGATAATTGTGTTCTTTTGTAAACCTACATGTGCTGCTCTTAGTTCAAATATATCAGTCAGATTTACGTTCGACATTTATATCGAGTCGGATTTATGGTGCTTATCTTGTTAACTTAAGCTGTTAGTTTTTCTCACTTGTTCAAGAATTGTAGCAATGCCCAATTTAAGTATGTGTTCACCATGCATTACTGATCTGTGTTTATCACAAATTATCATACTGTCATGTGGACACTGCATGAGTTGTGTCTCTTATCAATTCCATCAACAAAGAATTGGCATGAGTTGGTGTCCTTATTTAACCAAAAAAAATCAGTAGCCCTTTTTCTCTTTTATAAAAGAAATAGAAATTGCCTGGGTTCTATTATTTTCCACGCCAAATCTAAATCACTTATTTCCTACATGCAAGTTCACGTGTGAAACTCATTGCAGGTATTATGCATACATCTTTTTGTTTATCACTCTTATTCTTGCATTTTATTATCCAATATAAGAGGAAAGACATGAAAGCAAGATTTTTTCAATCCAAGTAAAACTCACTATTTGCCTGCATTCTTGTTTTCAGCAACATCATCGGTAGCCACATTTGTGGTTCTCTTGCTGACGGCAGCCACAGCTCTGTATCGATCCCTAAAATCAAAGGTTGACGAAGAGGTACGTTTGAAAATCGAAATATTTCTCAAGGCATATGGCACATCAAAACCAAACAAGGTACACATTCTCTGAAGTTAAAAAAGTAACAAAACGATTCAAAGATAGACTGGGTCAGGGTGGATTTGGAAGCGTATACAAAGGTCAGTTTGCAAATGGAGTACCTGTGGCAGTAAAGATGCTGGAGAACTCAAAGAGCGACGGGGAAGAGTTCATGAATGAAGTTGCGACAATTGGTAGAATCCACCATGCTAATGTGGTCCGCCTCTTGGGATTCTGCTCAGATGGAACAAGGCGTGCTCTTATCTATGAGTTCATGCCTAACGGATCCCTTTGATAGAGTTACTTGATCGACTAGGAGTAGACCAGTGGAATATCTTCTCTGTTCGGGTGTTTACCTTAGCCTTCCGGCATCGCTGGTTCGTCGGTGATGGTCTGCGCACGGGCAGCGACGGTCGGTGTAGAGAGCAACTGCGAGGGTGGCTGATGGCGTCGGTGGGGAGCGGCAGGGCGTTGTGGAGCTTCCCATCGTTGACCGGCTTTTCTCGATCGGTGAGGTCAGGGAGGTGGGCGACCATTCTGTTGGCACATTTTCCCTAGTGGCCCCCACCTCCCTCTTATAGCCGGCGCGACAGGGGCCCACAACCCAGTTGGGTTGGGCTCCCCCGATCAGGGAGCGAGTCAACGGTTCAATGGGCCTTTGGGCCCATTGGTGGAGAGATCAATACTAACATTCTCCCCCTTGATCTCATCTTTCAAATTTATAACTTTGTACTTTGAAATAACTCTTTTCAAAATACTCATTTCATCACAAATTAATGCGTATGAGCTGCCCTATCGTCACGATCAATCGCCGATGGACTTGACACCTACAACACACCTCTCTGTTTTGAAATATATACATTAACTTTTGGGCCCTTTATTGTCCGGAAACACATAGACTATACCATAAACCCATGCCGATTGTGTGTTCTCTGAACGCACTGGGCAGTAAGCCAATTCATTAAGCAGATCTGCAAATACTTGTCTATTGCTTTCATGCTCCAAGCATTTCAACATAATTCCGGTCTTTCTCCTTAACAACGTATAACTTTGTGTCAGTGTGTTTGGCACCACACTTGACTCGTTGTCATAGAAGCGAATTGCTTAATGGTTATTGTTGTTAACCATTATCAACTCCAGGTACATGTTTCTTTAACCTTTTTGCCTGTCCCTCAGCCTCATATCATGTTGTACATTATCTTTACATCATATTAATGATAATTGATTCATTCTTTAGAGTTTTTCCACACAAAAACTCCAACTGTGAAAGTCAGCGACAATTGTGGATTTCGCTGTATATTTCACAAGTTCTATCTCTGTATTCACAACCTTTTGAGAGCGCTTGCTCCTTTTAGCATGAGGCCAATATTTTTGACTCCATTCCAGTGATATATATCTGGACTGGACATTGCCAAAACAACCCAATCCGGTTATGTGAACTGTGTCAGGGTAATGTTATACTTTTGCATTCATTAAGCTTCCAACAGCTGAAGCATATGGTACCATATTCATTCGGTCTATTTCGTATTGACTTTTGGAACACTAAAGTTCCCAAAATCATCACCCTTTACTATAAGAACAGGCGTAGGTTTTCTCGCATGCATACTTTAGAAATTTTTCCTTAGCATGCCCATGCGACACTCCTATTCCTTATAACGAGAGACATTCTTTTGAACTTTGAGGACAAGAACTTCTTTTCCTCCTGCAGTCGAATTAACATCACTACTAACAAGCAGAATGTTATCCGCATGTACAAGATATAGGAAATGAAATTCCCATTTTATAACTTTATACAAACACAATTGTCCTCTTATTTTCTTTAACCCAAAACAATTGCTTTAGTCCATAAAAGACTTCTTCAGGCAGTATCCCTTGTGTTCTTTACTTTCATCTGATGTAACTCAGATCATAATATCTTTCATCTGATGTAACTCAGATCATGATGTGCTACCAACACTCATTGTAATCTATTCAGTGTAAAATGCGCAAAAAACTTTCGAGTTTAGTAGTGTTTTACACCTTTACATATTTCCTTTGGAGTCACATTGACCTTGTAGACTCTTTACAGCCTACTATTTTGGCTCCATTGAAAATTACTCATGAGTCCCGAACATCGTCAGAATTCACCAATTTCATTTCATCTCACATAGTCTCTTATCATTTAGATAAGCAGACACTTCTCAAAGCTCGATTGAGAGCTTTAAATGAGGTGAGATCAACCTCCATTTGAATTTCACTAACACAGACTTTATAGTAATCAGAAGTATCTGATTTTCTCATTCCTTGGGACCATCTGTGTCTCAGGTACTGGCACTTCTTTCATATGGGGTTGTTGTTGCTTTGTCATTGCCAAGAGGCAAATTAATTATATACTCTTATATTTCCAAGAGGCAATAGGTTTTACAGGGACCTTTATCATAAGATCCATGTTTAATCATTCCTCTTTTATAGAGCTAGCTAACAACGGGTGTTGTATAGGTCATACAACGTGCTCCCCTAGATACAATCTATTTGAGTCTTAGGTATCTTCATACCATGCTCCCCCAGATTACTCCATCTTCACTAAGAATGGTGTATCTTTAAACTTTATTATTTGGGTTTATTTTGTTAAAACTTTCTTCTTTATGACACTTTAAGCACCGTCTTAGTATTCCTTAGTCTGCTTTCGGAATTGTAAAAGATCCAGGAATACATCCATTTCTTTTCTTTAGGGGTATTATTATGATCTCCGTACTCCCCCAGACGATCACATTCTTCATTATTAATGGATATCTCATATTTCTTTCTCCCCCTCGAAATGTGGCAAGAACTTTTCTGCCACAATTTCGAAAAACCATTCACAACTCATTGAGGAAACTTTGAGTATCTACTTCATTTGTCTGATTACTTCAGATGTAATGAAGTTATCTGTTAACTAGTATGAGAGTACTTTTTCCTTATTCCATTTCAGAAACTCAATAGAGTTATTTATCATTAGTAATTTTGCAAGTCACACTTGCATATCATTCTTATCTTTAGGTTCGTCTGTAACTTCTATTCTCTTCGGAGTTATTGAGTGCTTAATAACCATTACACATAAGATGTACAGTCGATACTAGGAAAGCATAATAGCTACTCCATACTTTTCTCCCAGAGTGGGACACATTAAGATCACATGAGTCATCATGTCTTTCTCCTGTCATATAGGATAAGTCTGAGAAAATTTCTGCCGCCATACGGGTTATATAGGGATTTTCCCAGACTTTTCCTGCCATGCGGATTTTATCATAATCATCTTTTCCCGCCATGCAGGTAATTCCCTAAGGGACATAAATGCCAGAATTGGCTCTTTTGACTGCATATTCAATCATCAAATTTAGGAATAAATCCGAATATTCTTTAATACACATGCTTAATCCGACGTTGGTCAAATTAATCACGCATATCACTTATTGCATCTCATAGAAGATGAGAATTCTTTTCCATGGAGAGTACATGAAGACATTCGTCGAGCAAGACTCTCAATGATATATCTTTTTTCTTTTGAAACCATTCTTTAGAGAGAACATACTCCCTCACGTTATGACCTTTCTTGGTCATCTTTCGGGTCACAAGTACCCACACATTTGCTTTCACGATTGAAGGCATGGAAAACTTTTAGTCTGAGAAAAATTAGCCAATAATCAACAATAATGAGCATAAAAATAATCCCATGTTGATCTGGTTAAAAAATATGCACATTGAACTTTTATAACATTCTTTTATATTCTAAATCACCGTTGGGCAAAATTAGAATAAAACATCATCCTTTTTACATTAATTCCACATCACCGTTGGGCAGAAATGGAAATAACGCATATAACGCATAAATAATGTGATGATTAATTTTCTATTAAGCAACTTTGCTAAGAAAATAATCATCATTATCAACTTTATTGCAGCGGAAAACTAGCAATATACATTTCTTAGTCTTTATCAAATTCTCTGAAAATTGGTCAATTTGATACAAAATTTATCAAAGATTTGAACTTTTAACTATAAGACTAATTGAACTATAATATTTTCATCATCAACGTTGCTCAAAAAATAACAGTACCATAATTAAACTTTAATCAATTCTCTTTGTACTGTCATAGCAGAAGCTATCTGAATCTAATTTCACCCACAAGTGAAAAAAATCTTCTCTCAAAAAATGTTCTTCCAATTAAATTTTCCCGTGGTTCCAATTTAATTGAAGGATAAAACTTTTACTTTACAGCGAAACTTTACAATATTCTATGCATAATAATTTCCTTTTTCTTTTTAAAAGAGCACTTTTATTTATTTTGCAGCGGAAAAACATGACTAAAAAATTCATGAACTTTTACTTTTCAGAGGCATTACTTTTACTTTTCTGTTTTCGAAACAAAAATTTTCTTTGAATAATTTCAAGAGAAAATGAACTGTGTGAACTTTGCCCAAAACACTGGACAGAAAAAAAAACAAATAATAATAATACAAAAAAAAACTGCAGCTCGGCCTGGCCTTGGCCCAGCGCGCGAGTCCTGCAGCGGAAGCTAGCCGGGCCACAGCCTGCTAGGGACGCCGCGCCTCGCAAGCCAGCCTGGCCTCGGCCTGGTCCGCCTCCACATTTGGCCCAAAAGGCCCGGGGCGGAGCTAGGTTTTTCCTCCTAGCCATCTGATCTGATCGGACGGACGTCCGCGCTCCTCGCTAGATCAAAACGAGGAAGCGACTCCAGCCCCGAAAACCCTAGCCCCCAATTCATTCTCTCCCGTCGCGCTATCTCTCTCGATGGCGGAAGCACGGGGCTGTGCCCCGGCCGCCGGCGACGGCGCTGAGGGCCAGCGCGCCGCTTCTTTCCTCTTTTCTTCTGTCGCTGAGAGAATGAGGGACGCTCTGAGCCTCCTCTGCTTCCCTCGCTCGATCTGTTACCAGACGGGCGACGACGACGACAGCCCGCCCCGGCCGCCGACGGTGGTTACCACCGCGCCGCACGAGCCGTTTCCCTTCTCCCTTTCCTTTCTTCTTTCGTTTCACCCATCCACCACCACCCCAGTGAGAGAGAGGCGCAGGCAGAGCCCTCCTCTGCTCCCTGAAGGCGACCGCCTAGGGCAGCTTTAGGATGCGGCGGGTTGGGTCCACGCCGGTCGCCGGCGACGGCGTCGAGCCGCGCCGCGCGAACCTGCATTTTTATTTTGGCCCTTTCCCCCTCCTTTCCGCTTCCTCCTGTGACAGAGAGGGCGAGAGAGGCGCGGACGGGCCCTCTGCTCCCCTACGCGCCCGCTCCTCCTCTGCTTCGCTTGGAGGCGACGACTGTGGCGCCGTTGCCATCCCCTTCGCCGGCTGCGCGTTCGCCTCGCAGTGAGCGCGTCACCGTCGAACGGTTTGGCCGCGGTGCCCTTTGCCCCAGTCGGGGTAGAGTTCTTCTTCCCGAAACCTCGGCATGCCGATGCGAGTCGGAATCGAGAGGAACGGCGCGGCCGTTGCGGCGGCGCAACTTTGCTAATGAGTTTTTTTTTCCTGCTTCGATTCGAGATCGAAATCTTATCTGTGTTCGTTATCTTTTCTCTTTCGATTCGTTTCCGAATCTTTCTTTCCCAACTTGATCTACTCACTAGACAGGCTTGATCGACTAGGAGTAGACCAGTGGAATATCTTCTCTGTTCGGGTGTTTACCTTAGCCTTCCGGCATCGCTGGTTCGTCGGTGATGGTCTGCGCACGGGCAGCGACGGTCGGTGTAGAGAGCAACTGCGAGGGTGGCTGATGGCGTCGGTGGGGAGCGGCAGGGCGTTGTGGAGCTTCCCATCGTTGACCGGCTTTTCTCGATCGGTGAGGTCAGGGAGGTGGGCGACCATTCTGTTGGCACATTTTCCCTAGTGGCCCCCACCTCCCTCTTATAGCCGGCGCGACAGGGGCCCACAACCCAGTTGGGTTGGGCTCCCCCGATCAGGGAGCGAGTCAACGGTTCAATGGGCCTTTGGGCCCATTGGTGGAGAGATCAATACTAACACCCTTGAGAAGTATATATTTGCACATGAATCAGATATTTTTCAAGAGCTATTAGCACCTAACAAAATGCTGGAGATAGCATCAGGCATTGCACGAGGAATCGAATACCTGCATCAAGGATGCAATCAGCGGATCCTCCATTTCGACATCAAGCCTCACAACATCTTGCTAGGTTACAGCTTCAATCCAAAGATTTCCGATTTTGGGCTTGCAAAGCTATGTACAAGGGATCATAGCATCGTCACACTGACTGCAGCGAGAGGAACAATGGGTTACATCGCGCCAGAACTATATTATCGGAACTTTGGGAGAATATCCAGCAAGTCCGATGTTTATAGCTTTGGCATGCTGGTGTTGGAAATGGTGAGCGGTAGGAGGAACTCGGGCCCATGGATTGAGAACCAAAACGAGGTTTACATCCCAGAGTGGATACATGAGAAAATAAGCACGGAGCAAGAGCTGGAATCATCAAGGGAAATGGCGCAAGAAGAGAAGGATGCCGTAAGAAAGCTGGCCATTGTGGCACTGTGGTGCATTCAGTGGAACCCAAAAAACCGCCCATCCATGCCGAAAGTGTTGAACATGTTAACAGGAACCTTGCAGAGTTTAACCATGCCCCCAAAGCCATTTGTTTCGTCTCCGGGCCACCCCATGCCGCAAATCAGCTAGATAAAGACGGCGACTCTGAGTGTATTTATTTCGGACACCGAGACTTAATTTGCTGCAGAGTGATGCTGTATTGTATTGTATTGTATTGTATTGTACATGACACTTGATTTTGAGCTAAATAAGCAGTCTAATGGTAAGCCTTATAGCGTCTCGCCATGTGAGATATCACAATTGTCTGCAATCAATGTGGTAGTCTGCGCACCGGGCAGGAAGTCATCGGTCACCTTGCGCCTTGCGGTAGGAGTAACTTGCTACTGTCACAATTAGGATGTAGATTTCACAACAGACTGCCGATTGGTACAAGTCTGAAAGAGCATAAATAGTTGCCGCTTACAGCTGAATGTACGTAGTAGTCTTTGTAGTATTGGGGAATTCTTTTTTTGAGATCTGAATCATTCCCCCGTCTCGTTGCCGGATCTGTACGAGCGAACCCAGGCAAAGATAATCAAGTTCGCATACAGCTGTAAAAATGAGACAAAATGGAAATGGGCACGAGGAGCTTCACCTTAATTTCTGTCACGCCCCGATCTGGATCTGGAGGATCAGAGTAGGCAGGAGGAGAAAGGGGGCAAGGGAAGCGTGAGGAAGGGGGTGAGCGAGAGAGAGAAGCTAGATGAGGATTATGATTTCACAAATAACAGCCTGTTTGTTACAACGCCTCTCCAGAGGTTAAGTACTCCCACACTCGGCCACACACGCGCACACAACTGTCACCCACGCACCCACTACCCTTGGCTGGCCAACTGGCAGTCACGCGGTGGTGCCTGCACTACTGTGGTGACATTCTCCCCTCCTTGAGATGGTGCTCCTTCCTCCCTTGTCTCGTCTTCCCAGATACTTGCGTGCGGGTGACTCTGGCGAAGCACCTCATAGTCCTCCCATGTCGTCGAAGGTGGCACCGTGTTCCAAGCTACTTGCAAGGTTCTATCAATAACAACAATGGCGCCTTTTAAATTTTTGAAAGATGGAGTTTGGAACAAGGTGAAGGGTTGGATGGCTAAAATCCTATATGGTTGTGGCAAAGAGGTTCTAATTAAATCTGTTGCACAGGATGTGCCCGTCTATTCTGTGTCATGCTTCAAACTCCCCCGAGGCCTATGCGAGCATATGAACTCCTTGATCCGAAAATTTCGGTGAGGGAGTAAAGATGGCGAGAGGAAGGCCAGTTGGGTCTCTTGGAGTGTTATGACAAGGCCAAAGAATTGCAGTTGTATGGGTTTTCATGACATTGAGCTCTTTAGTCTGGCACTCCTTGCTAGGCAAGCATGCATGGAGAATATTAGCGGACCCTAACTCACTAAACGCAAGAATTCTTAGATGAAGCTACTTCCCGTCTTGTAAGTTTTTTGCAGGCCAGCTTGGGGAATTCACCTTCTCAAATTTGGAGGTACGTTCTGGAGGGCCGAGATACGCTAGTGAACGCAAAGCTCCACCACGAGGCATGGCTAGAAAGACGGGCGGATACTTCGAACTCGGAGTCTGAACAGTAGCTTTTGGACAAACATATGGAACGTGGATGTGCCACCAAAGATCAAAGTATTTCTTTGGAGACTTGCACGTCAGCCATTGCCAACAAAGGACCTGAAGCACCACCGGAACATGTCAACTATTACAAGCTGCGGCCTCTGTGGTGCAGATGATTCCTGGCAACATTCACTTATACTCCCTCCATTTCTAAATATAAGTCTTTGTAGAGATTCCACTATGAACCATATACGGATGTATATAGATGCATTTTAAGTGTATATTCACTCATTTTACTCTGTATGTAGTCCATAGTGAAATCTCTACAAAGACTTATATTTAGGAACGGAGGGAGTAGATTGCAACATGTCAAGATGTGTGTGGGCTCTTCATGATCCTGACTTGGTGGAAGTGGTGGAAAATACCAGGGAACCTGATGCCAAGAGATGGATCTTCTCTATTCTGGAATCCCTCCCACATGACGATTTTGTCAAGGTGCTAATCACCCTCTGGGCGATTTGGCATGCGCGACGTAAGGCACTGCATGAGCAGGAATTCCAAGGGCCTTTTGCTACGTACTCCCTCCGTTCCTAAATATTTGTCTTTTTAGAGATTCAAATGGACTACTACATACGGATGTATATAGACATATTTTAGAGTGTAGATTCACTCATTTTGCTCCGTATGTAGTCACTTGTTTGGGGAGACAGTCTAGACCGCCGCTGCCCTTGCCGGAGGTCCGTCGGGAAGTTTTCTTTTTCTTTTCTTAGGGGAGTGTGGAGGTAGGAGATGGGAGTAAAGAAGCTCCTTTTTTTTCTACCAAGAAAGGGAAAGGGTAGGAGCAACTAAATCTACTGGATGTGCAAAATTGTTTTATGGTGAATTAAGCTTCGGCATAGAATAGATTTTGCAAACCGTAAGCTAAATGCAAAAACTTAAATATAGTTTCGTTCCCATTATATAATTCGTCTGAAACACGTCGGAGGTCATCACACTAGTAGAAAACAGGGCTACCGTTCGGCCCTGGCCAGCCCATTAGTCCCGGTTCTTCAAGAACCGGGACCAATGGGGGGTATTAGACCCGGTTCGTGAGCCCAGGGGGCCGGCCGGGGCCTCGTGGGCATTGGTCCCGGTTCATGTAGAACCATTTGTCCCGGTTCGAGCCACGAACCGGGACCAATGGTCCTCGCTGCTGGCCCACAACCATTGGTCCCGGTTCATGGCATGAACCGGGACAGAAGGGGTGGCTTTAGTGCCAGTTCATGCCACGAACCGGGACAAATAACTTGCCTATATATACCCACCGCCGCGGCAGAGCACTCCACAGTGCTCTGTTTTTTCAATCCCGCGAGGAGAGGGCATTTGGGTGCTCTAGTTCACCTCCTATGCACATGAGGTGTTCGATGAAAAGCCCGAGCCACACTAGTTAAGCTTTCTCCTCTCGAAGCTCGACCTAGGAGCTCCATTTTTTTCAAGATTTGTCTAGATTTAGGGGTCCGTCACGCCCCGTCCCCGTTTTTACCGCCGTTGATCGCCCGCGCCGATCTCGTCTCCGGCACCACCATGGTGAGCCTCTTGTTCTTATCTTCTTTATGATACTTGTCTGATTTTCTAACTTTGGATAGATATTTGTTTGATTTTCTTAATTTTGACACACATAATTAGATGCAATGCACGCAGATGAACCGGCAATGGATGTATGGTGACAGACACACCTCCGAGTACATTAAGGGCGTGCATATTTTTCTCGAAGTGGCCGAGGCAAAGAAGCAGAATCGTTTTATGTGTTGTCCATGCAGTAAATGTGGGAATACGAAGTCTTACTCTGACCGAAAAATCCTTCACATCCACCTGCTTTACAAGGGTTTCATGCCACACTATAATGTTTGGATGAGGCACGGAGAAATAGGGATTATAATGGAAGACGGCGAAGAAGAAGAGGATGATGACAACTATGTGCCCCCTGAATACGGTGATGCTGCAACGGGGGGAGCTGCTGAAGATCAAGAGGAACCAGGCGATGTGCCCGATGATGCTTCAACGGGGGAAGTTGCTGAAGATCAAGAGAAACCAGACGATGTGCCCGATGATGATCTCCGCCGGGTCATTGTCGATGCAAGGACGCAATGCGAAAGTCAAAAGGAGAAGTTGAAGTTTGATCGCATGTTAGAGGATCACAAAAAAAAGTTGTACCCCAATTGTGAAGATGGCAACACAAAGCTGGGTATCGTACTGGAATTGCTGCAGTGGAAGGCAGAGAATGCTGTGCCTAACAAAGGATTTGAGAAGCTACTGAAAATATTGAAGAAGAAGCTTCCAAAGGATAATGAATTGCCCGACAGTACGTACGCAGCAAAGAAAGTCGTATGCCCTCTAGGATTGGAGGTGCAGAAGATACATGCATGCCCTAATGACTGCATCCTCTACCGCGGTGCGTACGAGGATTTGAACGCATGCCCGGTATGCGGTGCATTGCGGTATAAGATCAGACAAGATGACCCTGGTGATGTTGACGGCGAGCCCCACAGGAAGAGAGTTACTGCGAAGGTGATGTGGTATGTTTCTATAATACCACGGTTGAAACGACTGTTCAGAAACAAAGAGCATGCCAAGTTAATGCGATGGCACAATGAGGACCGTAAGAAAGACGGGAAGTTGAGAGCACCCGCTGACGGGTCACAGTGGAGAAAAATCGAGAGAGAGTACTGGGCTGAGTTTGCACGTGACCCAAGGAACATATGGTTTGGTTTAAGCGCGGATGACATTAATCCTTTCGGGGAGCTGAGCAGCAATCACAGCACCTGGCCCGTGACTCTATGTATGTATAACCTTCCTCCTTGGATGTGCATGAAGCGGAAGTTCATTATGATGCCATTTCTCATCCAAGGCCCTAAGCAACCCGGCAACGACATTGATGTGTACCTAAGGCCATTAGTTGAAGAACTTTTATAGTTGTGGAATGGAAACGGTGTATGTGCGTGGGATGAGCACAAACAGGAGGAATTTAACCTGCGCGCGTTGCTGTTTGTAACCATCAACGATTGGCCCGCTCTCAGTAACCTTTCAGGACAGACAAACAAGGGATACCACGCATGCATGCACTGTTTAGCTGACACCAAAGTATATACCTGGGAAGCTGCAGGAAGAATGTGTACCTGGGCCATCGTCGATTTCTTCCGACCAACCATCAATGTCGAAAGAAAGGCAAGCATTTCAAAGGCGAGGCAGATCACCGGAAGAAGCCCGCCATGCGTACCGGTGATCACGTACTTGCTATGGTCAATGATTTACACGTAATCTTTGGAAAGGGTCCCAGCGGACTAGCTATTCCGAGTGACGCTGGGGGACACGCACCCATGTGGAAGAAGAAATCTATATTTTGGGACCTACCCTACTGGAAAAACCTAGAGGTCCGCTCTTGGATCGACGTGATGCACGTGACGAAGAACCTTTGCGTGAACCTGCTAGGCTTCTTGGGCGTGTATGGAAAGACAAAAGATATAGCTGAGGCACGGGAGGACCTGCAACGTTTGCACAAAAAAGACGGCATGCCTCCAAAGAAGTATGAAGGTCCTGCCAGCTATGCTCTTACCAAAGAAGAGAAGGAAATCTTCTTTGAATGTCTGCTTAGTATGAAGGTCCCGACTGGCTCCTCGTCGAATATAAAGGGAATAATAAATATGACATAGAAAAAGTTTCAGAACCTAAAGTCTCATGACTGCCACGTGATTATGACGCAACTGCTTCCGGTTGCATTGAGGGGGCTTCTATCGGAAAACGTCCGATTTTCCATTGTGAAGCTATGTGCATTCCTCAATGCAATCTCTCAGAAGGTAATCGATCCAGAAATCATACCAAGGCTAAGGAGTGATGTGGTGCAATGTCTTGTCAGTTTCGAGCTGGTGTTCCCACCATCCTTCTTCAATATCATGACGCACGTCCTAGTTCATCTAGTTGACGAGATTGTCATTCTGGGCCCCGTATTTCTACACAATATGTACACCTTTGGGAGGTTCATGGGAGTCCTAAAGAAATATGTCCATAACCGCGCTAGGCCAGAAGGAAGCATCTCCATGGGCCATCAAACAGAGGATGTCATCGGGTTTTGTGTTGACTTCATTCCTGACCTTAAGAAGATAGGTCTCCCTAAATCGCGGTATGAGGGGAGACTGACTGGAAAAGGCATGCTTCGAGGGGAGACAATAATATGCAGGGACGGATATTCTTGGTCTCAAGCACACTGCATAGTTCTACAGAACTCTACCTTGGTGACCCCTTATGTCGATGAACACAAGAACAGTCTGCGCTCCAAACACCCGGAGCAGTGCGACAACTGGATTACATGTGAACACATCAGGACTTTCAGCAGTTGGTTGGAAACACGTCTCAGAGATGAAAACACTGTTTGTGATGAGTTGTACTCGTTGTCCAGGGGACCATCTTCGACTGTTATGATTTGGAAAGGATACGAGATAAATGGGAATACATTTTACACGATCGCCCAAGATCAAAAGAGCACCAACCAAAACAGCGGTGTCCGCTTTGATGCAGCCACCGAGAGGGGAAAGGACACATATTATGGTTACATAGTGGACACATGGGAACTTGACTACGGAGTAGATTTTAAGGTCCTTTTGTTTAAGTGCAAATGGGTCAATTTGTCAGGATGCGGGGTACAGGTAGACCCACATTACGGAATGACAACAGTGGATCTAAACAATCTTGGGTACACTGACGAACCGTTCGTCCTAGCCAATGATGTGGCACAGGTTATCTATGTGAAGGACATGTCTACCAAACCGAGAAAAAGAAAAAATAAGGAAGCGAATACATCATACGATGAGGCAAAGCGCCACATAGTTCTTTCAGGAAAAAGGGACATCGTGGGAGTGGAGGGCAAGACAGACATGTCCGAAGATTATGAAAAGTTTCATGAAATTCCTCCCTTCAAAGTCAAGGTTGACCCAAGCATCCTGATAAATGATGAAGATTATCCATGGTTACGGCGCAATAAGGAAAGGACACAAGCGAAGAAAAAGTGAAGACTTTTTCCACAACTATTATGATGATACCATGCCAACTTTCAACCTTTTTGTAGTTCATTTGAGATGCATGTTGTAACAGACAAGTTTCCGTATGAAATCCTGATACTTCGAAAGAGATTGTCCGTTTTGTATACGAAGTGCATCTAGTTTTTGCCGCAACCCTTTCAACTTTCTTACATATGCTATGTGGATGAAATGATGATACCATGCCAAAATAAAAGAGAGGCGCAATGCTCACCTGCACGTTGCTTAGCTTCAGGCCAACGTGCAGGTGAACACTGCGCTTCTCCCTTCATCGTCTCTACACTCAGGGCTTATAAACCGCTGCGAGTGCCTCTCGCTTGGCGAGGTGGGACTAAAAAACAGCTGCAGAAAGAATCAACTAAAAAACTCTTTTACCGGTTCATGCCACGAACCGGTACAAAAAGGTGCTCGTGGGCCCCAGCCTTAAAACCTGTACCAAATAAAATGCCTTTGTAACAGCCTTAGAACTGGTACTAAAGCAATCAACTAAAAAGCTTTTATAAACCTCTAGTATTATTGAAGCTAAAATTATATAGAATTTTGTTACAAACTTTAATAGCAAAAAGAATTATCATAAAAGAAAATAAATAAGTAATTAGAATTTAGTTCAAAATATTAAAAGCAAAAAGAATTATCATAAAAGAAAATAAACAAGTAATTAGAATTTTGTTACAAACTTTAATAGCAAAAAGAATTATCATAAAAAAATAAATAAGTAATTAGAATTTTGTTACAAACTTTAATAGCAAAAAGAATTATCGTAAAAGAAAATAAATAAGTAATTAGAAACAAAAGAGAAAGCAAAAAACTGGGAAAAAATTAAAAAGAAAGTGCCACCTACAGGGCCACTACGGCCTGCATACGACTAGAAACCCATTACTAGGGCCAGGATGCAGGCCCGCAGTAGGCCCAATAGGCCCACAAGCACAGAGAGTGATTTTAGTCCCGTAAGCCTGCAGTAGAGAGGAGCTCGAAGTGGTTGGTTCGGCAGGGCTTATAAACCACTCCGAGCCCCTCTTGGCTAGCGAGGTGGGACTAAACATAGCACTGCACCGCGCCAGTTCCAGCACACGACCTTTGGTCCCGGTTGATGCCACCAGCCGGGACTAAAGAGGTGCATTGGTACCGGTTGGTGGCACCAACCGGGGCCAAAGGTCTCTGTTTTCCGCCCTTTGGGCTGCTAAAAAGAGGCCTTTGGTCTCGTTTGGTGGCACCAATCGGGACTAAAGGGGTGCATTGGTCCCGGTTGGTGCCATGAACCGGGACCAATGCTCTGCCTATATAAGCAGCCTCATGAAAATTTGGTTCAATTCGTTCTTCCCGCCGCCCGACGCCGCCAGGATGCCCGTTTGTCTCCGCCTCGCCGTCGCCGTCGTCATCCCGCGCCGTCCCGCGCCGCCCCGGCCCGCGCCGCCCCGACGCCGTCGCCGCCCCGCCCCGGCCCACGTCGCACCTCACCGTCGACCGTCGCCACGCCGCCCCGCCCCGCGCCGTCGCCGTCGCCATCGCCGTTCCCGACATCGTCGCCTTGAGCAAAAGTTTTGCTAATTTAATTTGTTGTTAGTAGTAGTTAATTTAGATGTGTAGTATAATTTAGATGTGTAGTTAATTGAGTTAGATTTTGTTAGATTTTTTTTAGATTTTTTGTTAGATTTTTTTGTAGTTCATAGATTTTTTTGTTAGATGTGTAGTAATTTAGATGTGTAGTTCCTAGATTTTTCTGTTAGAATTTTTTTCATATTGTGTAATTAATTTGTTCATATTGTGTTAGATTTTTCTTCTGTTAATAGATTTTTTTAATGATATTATTGTTGAATATGCATGTTTGTATGTTCATATATATGCAAAGATCGAATATGTCAAACTTTTCTGTTTTTTCTGTTCAAAGAATTTTTATGATTTTTTTTCTGTTGTAATTTTGTTTATAGAATTTTAATGATTTTTTTGTCCATAGTATTTTCTTTGTCAATTTATGTATATGTTCATGTTATGTATTTATAGAAAATTGTGCATGATCAAAGTCATTTATGAATATGTTCATATATAGAATAAAGGAAAAAGAAAAAATAAGAAGAGAAAGTGTTTAATATAGTTAGTTAGAAAAATAATAGAACTATAGTTAAACTAGTTTATTTTTAGTAAGTACTACTTTATTTTATTTATAGTAAGTGCTTCATATATAGTTGAACTAGCTAGTTGATTTAATAAACTACTTTATTTTACTATATATAGAAGTAGTTTGTATTTATTAAGTACTACTTTATTTATTTATAGTAAGTGCTTAATAGTTGATTTAATTAGTAAAACTACTTTATTTAACTATATATAGAAGTAGTTCCCGCATCAACGTCGACGATGCCTATCCCGCATCCTCGTCGTCGTCGATTCGGCGGTGGAGGCCTGCTTGATCAGGGCCATGTTCGGGACTGGGCTCCGCCGGGATGGTATTGGGAGGTGCTACCTTTCGGGGGACGTAGGTTGGTGAGGAGGCAGCCCATTGTTGACCCGATCCTTGTTTGGTGGCGGTCGCGTGGGCCAATGATGGTGCCGAGGCTTCCGGACACCGCGGAGGTGGTACATCATCGTGTCAGCGAGGAGGACGAGCACGTCCATCGCTACATGGTTGCATTGGAGGGCAGGTTCGACAATACCTGGCAGGTTCTTCAGGGATCTCACTGGAGCTATGATCCTGTGATGGTCCCTTATCTTTGGATGTCCACCGCCTGCGACGATACGCATCGGGCGCTACGGTTCTAGTTGTATTAGCGATGCTATATGTATGATAGTATTTGAGAAGTATTAGTGATAATATTCGACGATGTACGGACACAAGAAATGATGTAGTTTTGGTTATAATTGAATGCATGCTAATTTGAATACTACTTTATTTTACGATTAGGTTTTGCTTATTGAATGCTCATATTGGAAAAGTACTCCTACTTTGAATGCTAAAATTGAAAAGCACTCTATGCAGAAATCTAGGAGCTCCCTCCATCATCCACGCCGTCGTGGGGGTAGATTCTCCTTCATTCCCGTGTGTTAGAAAATTTGGTGTAATAATGCACTCGGGAATGAAAGGAGGAGTTATGTACCATCATCGATAGTCAACCCGTGATTAATAATAATGATCTAATTTATATTTTTTAGTACATATATTTAATTATACATGTTTAATATTTGAATTATGAACATAGGCCGGAAATGCCATACTCGGACGACGAAAACCGTCCGGAGGAGTGCGACTGGTGTCACGACGACCGAGGTATGTGCGACAGGTTCATTGAGCTGGACGAAGATCGGTGCTTCAGCATTAAGCTCGAGTAGACCTTCGATGTTCATACGGTACACAACGACGACAATAGTGTTTTTCGTAATTAAGCATGACTTCAACTATTTTAACGTGTATTTTTCATCTTTTCCAATTTGACTAGCTTATCCCATGATATGCAAGACGCTATGTCTTGCAGAGGATGGGTTTTGAAGACCATAAAAGTATGGAAACCAAAAAAGTTCTCCTAAGGACCCATCATGGTGTGGATTTTAAAGTAAAGTTGTACAATGCTGAGAGTGTAACCCATTTTGGTTGTAAAAATTGTGAAGCACTTTGCAAGATGTATGGTTTTAATGAGGGTATGCTTGTCACCATGGATCTTGGTGATCCTACAATCAAGCAAGACAATATGGACATTTGAGTCCTTGTGGATACACCTTCAATTCTTCCCCCATGTGAGCTTAACATAGTTATTAAGTAATTTATATTGTTTATTTCAAAATAGTTGACAGCTTATTTTCATTGACAGCTTATTTTCATTTTTCAAAGAATGTGCGGAAGATGTTAGACAAAACCCACTACACCGATGGCTCCGAATTAACTTATAAGGAGAAAAATCATCTGATCACATTTTGTACTGATCTTGAGAATTACAATATCTACAATCGAACTCCTCAACATTATGGTCAATACGTGCCACTAGTGCACATGTTGAACTACAGTAACTATCATGGAGATACCCTGGTAAGATTTTTTACTATTACGACATCCGTGCATCTTTTTGCATACTTCTAAAACTAGTACATCATTGCTAACTATGAAGTTATTACTATGTTTTTTAACAGATAATCCCGAATGATTGTGTGCCTCATCTGATGTATACGCACGGTCGCCTTGATATTTTGAACATACAACCAGGTCGTCCTACGAATCTCAACTGTCTATAACGGATTTCTAAAAGAAGTGGAGACATGACAATTAAAAAATAGAAAAAATGTATGGATAATCGTAAGGAGGTTCTTGAAAGCAAAAGGAAGCGAAGCGCAAGAATTGGAGACAGGATGATCTCCATTCTTCATAATGGAGAGTCAGGGTCTATATTGTTTTATGCTATTTTATCTTAAGTGTGTTCAGATATACCTGATACTGATGATGTGCTAAGAACAATTATGTAAGGTTGGGTTCGATGCGACTATGAGTATGATGATCGTATGACTTGTTATTAATAATGAGTAGAAGTTGTATGATGATGCATGATTAGTAGGACTTGTTATTATATATGGTGATGTATGATGCGAGCATGAAGAGTTATTATATATCAGCGGGTGAAATGAACATAGCAGTAGCGTTGGTGAACCAAACACGAAGATAAGATAGGACACTTCTCTCTATTAGCTAGCTAATAACAACCTAAATTAACCCCCAAAACCCCTAAACAAGCCACTTTCAAAAAAAAACATCAGCTGCAGCCAGCTTCTGACGCGTGGATGCCTTTTGATCCCGGTTGGGTCCCGATTTATGTCACCAACTGGGACCAAAGGCCCCCCTGCCTGGGCTGCCCGCAGCGGCCACGTGGATGCCCATCTGTCCCGGTTCGTGTAAGAACCGGGACTAAAGGGGGAGGCATTAGTAATGACCTATTAGTCCCGGTTCAAGAACCGGGACTAAAGGCCCTTACGAACCAGGACAAAAGCCCTGTTTTCTATTAGTGTCAACATAGATAAATTAGAAACATAGATAACACAAGTAGAGGATAGTGACGAGTTGGTACTCCTCCTTCGTAGGGATGGCAATGGGTACCCATTACCCACATACCCGGTGGGTAAAAACTCTATTAGGGTAAGGGTATGGGATACAAAATTACCCATGGGTATATTAATGGAAAAATATTAAACCCATCGGGTACAGTGGGTACGGGTATGGGATAGCATAACCCATACCCGTGTACCCATATACCCGCATAATATCTGCTATGTGGGCATTCACTATTCATTTATCTAATCTCACTTGACACAAAATCATTCTATGTTTTTAAAGAACAAAATCATTATATGTTGCCCACCCACGCACGCACGTACATGGAAGATAGAAGGAATCCCATATATCTCGTTTTCTCTGCGTGATTAACGTGATTAGGCTTAGCCGCTTAGGTAAATAATCAATACGTGGTCACGTTCCATATTCAGAGAGACGAATATGATACGTAGGTGGTACGTAGTTTTGTTTTCTATATAAATTGTGTGATGCATTCATAGGTGGTACGTAGATGTATAGATGATGTGATGATATGATGTGTCTTTTAGCCTATACATGATGTATGTAACTGCTGTGATGAATATGATTTTTTGTATACACATGATACGTAGAGATGTTATGATGTATATATGTGAATCGTGAATCATGATTTCAGTGCTCCTCGTCCATATAAGCACGATTTCTGCCTATACGTGATGTATATAGATGGTGTGATGAGTAAGATTTTTTTTTGTATATAGAGGATACATAGAGATGCTATGATGTGCGTATATATGAGCATTGTATGATGTCGTTTATGATTATATCTTGCTAAATTTGATGTGTGCACACATGGGTATTTTTACCCGTGGGTACCCATTTACCCTGTCGGGTGATGGGTACGGGGAAAAATTGTACCCGTTGACGGGTATGGGTACGGGTAATGGGTAAGTTCAAGGGGGGTGGGTAAGGGTATGGGATAACTCCACCCGTACCCAAACCCTGCGGGCGCCATTCCTATCCTTCGCCGCCTTGAGATGTTCGGCGGCACCGTCTTCACCGGCCTCCGCCACTCGTACGCAAATGCGCACGAGAGAAAGGGGAAAAGGGACAGCAGTTAGTTTTTGGTGTTTTTGTTACCAGTTTTTCTTTGTTTCATCGTTGGTTCACGGTTTTATGCGTTGCTTCATGCTTTCTTGTTGTTTTAACACATGTCTAATTTTTTCAATACACATTATACATTTTAAGTATATACGGCAACTTTTTTATACACGTTGAACATTTTTAATACATGATATACATTTTCTTTAAAAAACAAAATATTTTCTAACACATGTCAAATAATTTTAAAATATTTTTTGAACATTTTTTAATGACGTGAAGCATTTTTTCAACTATGGGAACTTTTTTATACTGTAAATACATTTTCTAAATGTCAGTAACCTTCTCTTGAAATAATTAATTTTTTAAATGTCATGTAAAATTTTTGAATGCTACTAACATTTATTTTATATATTGCACACACACTTTATTACATATTATAATATTTATTTAAATGCCACGGGCATACTTTAAAAACACATGAAAATTGTTTTGAAATGTCATACACATTTTTCTGAATGGTACAAAACAATTTCTTGATATTATGAAAACATTTTTTATGTTGTATATTTTTTTAATGTCACGCACATTACTTTTGAACTGTGTGAACAATTTTTGAATGTCAAAATATTATTTTCAAATGCAATAAGCATTATTGATAATTGTGTGAAATTGTTTAACACCACAGAAATATTTTTAGTGCGAAATTAACATTTTTAAGATTTAAGTAAATCTTGTTTCCATTTCTGAAATATAAATATAATTAAATAAAGCGACAATTGTTTTGAAAAAAAAACCATGCTAGGAAACAACGCTCCCTCCCGCGATGGGCCAGCCCGTTAGGGGGCCTAAGGCAAGGATCACTCCAACCTCCCCAGGTTGCGATAAGTGGCATGATGCATGTGCGCCACTTGTTACAACCTGAGAGTTTTCCCTTTTTTTCGTAGATCCGTTTATTCAAAACGTTTTATCTCTTAAACCGAGCGTCCAAATCTCGAATCACTTTCATCATTGCATTCTTCGTGTTGAGATCTTCAAAACTAGATCCCGTATTGATAGGTTTTGACGAACTTTTTTTCATGAAAAAAACCAAACGAAAAAACCGAACCGGGAGCATGGGTTTTTTCCCTTTCCGAAAGAGGGACGCCTGTGCCTCTCACGAAATCACAAACGTGCCTCTCGCCGAAGCAAACCGTGACTCTCGCGGAAGGAAAAAAAGAAGAGAAAACGTGTCTTTTTCGTTTCCGAGGAGGCACGGCCGTGACTCTCGTGAAAGCACAACCGTGCCTCTCGCAGAAGCAAAACCGTGACTCTCGCGAAAGAAAAAAAAACAGAAAACACATTTTTTTTCATTTCCGAAAGGCACAGCTGTGACGCTCGTGAAAGCATAACCGTGCCTCTCGCGGAAGCAAAACCGTGACTCTCGCGAAAAGGGAAAAAACAAAAAATGTGTTTTTTTCGTTTCCGAGAGGCACGGCCGTGTCTCTCGCTAAAGCACAACCGTGCCTCTCGTGGAAGCAAAACCGCGACTCTCGTGAAAGGAAAAAAAAATGGAAAACACGTTTTTTTTTCGTTTCCGAGAGGCACGGCCGTGACTCTCGCGAAATCAAATTCGTGCCTCCGTGACTCTCGTGAAAGAAAAAACAAAAGAAAACACATTTTTCGCGTAAATTTTTTTTGACCGAAAAGCTAAGGAAGTCTAGTGGAAAACCAAAACGTCGAAAAAAATTCCGAAAAACCCGTTTAAAAAGCCGAAAACGCGTGCGGAAAATAAAATAAAAAAATTAAAATTCGGAGGGAGCGCCCAGAGCATGACACGTTGCGAATGGCTGAGAGCGCGCCAAGTGGCGTTGATCGTTGTGAGGCTCCCGAAGAAGCGCTCGTTAACTAGTTGCTCTCTTCACCTTGCTGTAAGCGAGATTCCGATCAGGACAACCCTCGACTAAGCCTGCCTATGTAGCAAGCCGGTCCTATAGTGACCCGGTACTGTAGTGACTCACGAACTGTACTTTTTTTCTCCTTCGGCTTTTCAGAAAACAAGAATAATATTACTCTAAAATTTGAAAATTATTTGAGAACATTTCTTGAAGAAAAGTGAACATTTTTTCAAATCTTTGAAAACACAAACATTTTCTTTAGTATTACTAACATCTTTTGGAAAGCAAGAACATTTTGTCAGAATACTGAACATTTTTTGAAAATCCGAACATTTTTTAAGTGTGCGAACAAGAGTAATAAGTATATATAAATCTACTCTATAAAGTTTGAACGCGCTCAACTTATGAAGTTCATCACAACCTTTATGAGGCGCGTAACACCCACTAGCGCATGTAGGTATACGCCTGCAGACAATGGAGGCCGTGACGGCCACTAGTCCCGTTCACTTGGCAGCAGTAGCATACCTCGTCGGACTGGAAGCGTTGTGAGAGCAGGTACAGTGTATAATGCATTTTTCGACAAATGATGAATTTTATTAATTTAAATCAGAAGCTCCATTGCATCCTTGTCGCCCTCCTTAGACTAAGTGATTTCCACTACTGCAAAAGAATGGAGAATTTGAGAACACAGTCAACAACCTTGTTAAGGAAGAGGTGTTTAATGGTAAATTTGTCCCTGGTGGTCCACATGGTCCAACATATAGATGAAAAACCAAACCAGAACATTCTCTTAATTTTCCCACCCAAGGAACGAGATAACGATCCGAGTTCATCGAAGTTATTCGAGGCCCAAGACACCTCAAGCCAATCTCCAATCCACTCCATGGTAAACTAGTTAAGGGGCATCGAAACAAGATATGCTCAGTATTTACAACAAGCCCACAAAGGGCACAAAACTTTGAGCTAGGGCCATTACATTTGCGAATTTGATCAGCAGCCAGTAACCAACCGCGCATAGCTTGCCACATGAAGATTTTTACCTTAAGAGGAACTCTAGCTTTCGACACACCATTAAACCGCAAAGCAACAGTCCAACTAAAGCTTATTATAAATAACAGAAAAACGACCAGATGGCGAGTGAGGCCAGGACACCGAGTCTGCCGACTTCGAGAGAACCGGGAAAATAGTAGCAAGGCAGGGGCAATCCTCCAACTCTTTAGGAGATAGCATCCTACGGAGGCCTAAGTCCCGCTTCCTAGCAAAAAGCTCTGCGTTGGAGAACTAAGGGGAAGAACAATATGAAAAGAGAGCTGGGAAGGAATAAGAAAGCGGGTCGTCACTGATACGTCTCCAACGTATCTAGAATTTTTTAATTATTCCATCATGTTATATTATTATTTTTTGATGCTTTATAATCATTTTATAGCAACTTTATATCATTTTCAGGGCGGACATAGTGCCCAGTGCCATTTGCTTGTTTCTTTTACTTCACAGAAAACCAATATCAAACGGAGTCCAAATGCCACAAAACTTTTTTGGAGATTTTTTCTGCCCAGAAGACATCCAGAGAGTCAAGGAAGCACATGATGGGAGGCCCGTGGGCACCAGGGCACGGTGACCTTTTTCACCGACATCCGACTCTATAAATACCACAATATTCCAAAAATCATAGAGGAGTCGATGAAAAATTGTTTCAACCGCCGCAAGTTCCAGAGCCACGAAATCCAATCTTGAGCTCTTTTCCGGCACTCTGTCGGAGGGGAACACGATCATGGAGGGGTTCATCATCCTCATTAGTGCTCCTCTGATGATGGGTGGGTAGTTTACATCAGACCTACGGGTCCATAGTTAGTAGGTAGATGACTTCTTCTCTCTTTTTGATCTTCAATACAATGTTCTCTTTGAAGATCTATTCAATGTAATTTTTTTTGCGGTGTGTTTGTAGGGATCCGATGAATTATGAGTTTGTGGTGATATGTACTAAAATTAGGTTGATTTTTTGCAAGTTGGCGAAAATATATTAGTCTATTATATGGATCCGTGCAACGCACATGCACTTTTCTAGGAGTATTTGATAATATCTTTGTGCATGTAAAGAGTGTTTTCTTTTCCATTATCTCAAGCACAAATGCTCGCAAGATGTTTGTAATTGTTTCATACTTATAGGGCCTTTCCACAACAACTACTATTTGAATTTGAAATGTTGAATTTCATTTTAATTTGTTTTTGGATAAAACTCTCTTAAATAGATGAACCAGGGCACAAGTTTCAAGGGGAGCTGCGAGTTTAATACTGAAGGAGAAACCAAAGGTCTCTCACGGGATCTTACTTATAGGAGTACTATGGAAATGAAAAACATCTTCCCTCAAAAAGAAAAAAGAAGTTTTTAGAAAAAACACACTAGTCTCTCTTGGGCCTAGGGGCGTGGTCTTGATGGGCTGGGCCCTTCGTTCCTACTTAGCGGGCTGATGCGCCCCGGTGAGTACCCTTCCAAAAAAAAAGCACGCCCCTCGGTGGTGCGGTGCTCTCTGCTCCGGCGGCGGCGGCCATCCTGGAGTAGGCCGCCAAATCGCGGTTCCAGTTGAGAAGTTCCACGTCCCCCCTATTGCAGCCATGCCCCACCGGAGCGCACTCTCTCCGGCGCTGGCGGCCTCCCGAGGAGAGGAATCTCGCTGCCTTGCAGATCCGCCGCCGCCTCCTCATCTAAGGTAGCAAACTCCCTTTGTTCCTTCTCCTTTCGCTTTGCGTTTCCGAATCTTATTTCAAAATGCAAAATCCAGTTCAGGTTCATTCACATTGTAAAATGATTACTCCTGTCGTAGGACTGAAAATGGCATGAAATTCGGCCTGTAGGATGCATGATTCGCTGATATTCTCAGCGATATAAAGTCGCACATTGCACTTAATGAAATACTCAATTGTGGAACAGTAGAATAAGGTAACCTACAATTTAATGCGTTTTTAACTGTCAAAATGCAAATAAAGTTCGATGTGATTCAGATAAGTACTAGCAAATAGCTACTGCTGCTATGACACAGTGCTGGCTGTTATTCATACTTTAGGTGTCAGGTGCTACTAGGTGGGAAAGATCGAAATGTATTCAGTGCTAGTGCTATGGATTGCCGATTTTTTTAAGATAAGGCATGATTAATTAAACTGTAGAATGATCCTGTGATATTCTCCGCACAATGAAAGGGCAATCAAAGGGGAGCCCAGTGAGGAGGAATGCACTGCAGGAAAATACTAAGTTGGAGATAAATCAGAGGAAAAGCAGAGCAAGGTAACCAACAGATTGCTGTACTTTTTGACTGTTACAATCCAAATAAAGTTCGCTGTTGTTCTCATATGTTCTTGCATATATACATACTAGTACTATTATATTACATGGGGAAGAACGATTATTCATACAATCAAGTGGTAATAGAGTGGAAAGATGGAAATATACTGCATCCTAGTGCTATGCATACCTCTGCACCACATGGACTAAGTGCATGCCTGCAATATGTACCAAATCATGGCAGCATCTTCTCCGTGCTTTTATGTTGTAGGATGATTTTCAGACGACACAAAGGGCTTAGGGGGAATCTGTAGGTTCTGCAACCTCCCCGTTAACATGTTTACCACCTTTGTCATTGATGGCCGATTCTTCGGGTTCCACTGGATACACCACAGTGCCACAATACTCATCTGTCTCATCTTTTCTTTGTCTTCTGTTGTCATATCCAAACTAAGTCCCAATTCCTGCTCAGTGATTACTTTCTTGTAAATCCACTCCGGAAGGTATACCTCGTCCTGGTTCTCAACACTTGGGTCCGAGTTCCTCCGTCCGCTCACCATCTCCAACACCAGCATGCCAAAACTGTACACATCTGACTTGTAAGACACCCCTCCAAAGTTCCGAGAGTATAGCTCTGGTGCGATGTATCCCATAGTGCCTCTTGCTGCAGTCAAGGTAACGATGCTCTGGTCCCTTGAACACAGCTTGGCAAGGCCAAAGTCTGAGATCTTTGGGTTGAAGTTATAGTCCAGCAGGATGTTGTGTGGCTTGATGTCAAAGTGGAGAATGCGCTGGTTGCACCCTTGATGCAGGTATTCCGTTCCTCGGGCAATGCCTAAAGCAATATCTAGCATTTTGTTGGGTGCTAGGAGTTGTTGAGAAATATTGGAAATATGCGAGAATATGTATTTCTCCAGTGATTCGTTAGGCATATATTCATAAATCAGAGCCCTTCTTGTTCCTTCAGAGCAAAAGCCCAAGAGACGAACTATATTTGTATGGTGGATCAGTCCAATGGTTGCAACTTCATTAATGAATTCCTCTCCCTCTCCTATAGAGCTCTCTAGCATCTTGACTGCCACAGGAACTCCATTCGGTAGTTCACCTTTGTATACACTTCCAAATCCGCCCTGGCCGAGCTTATCCTTGAACCGCCTTGCTATCTTCTTAACTTCAGGGAAAGTGTACCTTGTGGGTTTCGATGTGCCATATGCCTTCAGAAACATTTCAACCTTCATATTTATCTCTTCATTGTACTTTGACTTCAAGGAGAGATACATCGCAGTGGCCGCCATCAATGAAAAAACTACAAATGCAGCTACTGATGATGCTGCTCATTAAAAAGAACGAAAATTAACAAGTGGCGTTCAGATAAGAAGTTATGTGCTCCTGACTCTTTTGTGATGTGATAACACAAAAGACAGGTCAGTAAGCAATAAGAATTTCATTTAGAATGAAAATAATGATAAGAGTTGCAGCATTACCTGCAACCGGGATGACAGGCACGTCTGCATGTAGAAAGAAGATTATTAGTTTTGCCATGATTTAATGTAGACAAAAGCAGAAGAACTGCCTCCACAATATGTAAGAAACCACAAACTCGTGATTGTTACATGAGTTCTCTGTGTGGATATAGGAAGAAGGTAGCCTCCTATTGGCATCATGTATATTGGACCTCAGACATAGAGTGTTGTGTCGATTGAGATTATCCTTTATTACGTTATGTTTGCTATTGTTTACTCATCTTTGTTTTTTGTTTTTACTTGTTATGCAGATTTAGTAACAGAAGAGTATAAATCGTTACAAATGTTGCAACAAATAGAGCTATGTTCTTATTACTTGGTATCCAATATATTTGTCTTGTATTTAGTTAAAACTAAAAATTTGAAATGAAATTCAATTCATCAAAAATTTGTTAAAATTAATGTTCTCTTATATAAGTTAATAGTTAGTACATCATGGTACAAGCTCTGTATGTGATGATTGAATTCTGCTCGAAATACCTCGTACACTGTACAACGAATAATGTGATAGTTCTCCACAAACACTGATACACATGTAGATGAGAGTATATATTTATACAGGATTAACATTGTTAAATGCACATATTTCAAAATATAATTCTTGAATCCTGATTTGTTGATTGCTTAATATGCTGAAGTTACACCACTTCAGAAGTCAATAACATAGCAAGAATACTTCCGCAAAAAAAAATGTGGCAAGAAGAAAGATCATTGTAGTTAGTAGTTACATAGTTAAATGAAAATCAGCCTACTAAGCTAGACCTTATGTTGCCTAAAATGAAGCTTGGTCTTTAGATCTGAAAATATCTGCAGAACGGTCAATTAAGATTTGTTTGTTACCTTTTTTGGTGTGATTTTTACAAATAGTTAACCCCCACAACTTAATCAAAAAATGTATGGAAATGTCCATGGATGCGAACCTAGAGACTATATGTGCTTGCACAAGTTATCCATTGGTCCAATTGGCATGAAAATTTCCTTTGTTAAATAGTTGTGTTACAGGTGAAAAATCCAAGGGAAGATTGAATGCACTTAGGAACAGAATATAGCAAATTGGCAAACTAGTAAATGGAGAGACAGAAATTCATTGTGGTTCCAAAATAGAATATCCTCCATAATGATATGAGATTTTAACTAGGAATAGAAACAATACCATGGTGCTGGCAGAAAGCTTGATTCCTTTGTGAGATGAATCCACAGTGCTGACCTTTCTGTTCACATTTTTGGCAGACATCTGTAATGTTATTGAGGTGCCAAGTGAATGTTGTTTCATAAAAGTTGAGGAAATTATTTGCCTTTTCTTTGAAGGTGTACTCATCAAGGTTCGGGCCATCTTTATCATAAGTCAAGGGTATGGGGATGCCTTTAGAAACAGCCGTGCAGTCCCGTGGAAGGTCAGACATGTATGCATAAAAGTCCGCTATATACCAGAATTGGCTAGCGTTGTTACTGAGACAAGATGCTGGGCCTACTATACTATATTGATCCTCTAGTGTGAAATCTCTTGAACAACGTACCAGGGTTGTAACTTGTAATGATTGAGGTTGTTTGTACACATCAGTTGCTAAGTTTGCTGAGATGAGCTTCTGAAGAGGACATTGTGTTGATGGTTCCTCAAGCGGGATGACGTTGATGACGCGGTGCCTGTAATAGATCTCAGTCACTCTGCAGGAGCCAAGAACATGGTGATCAAAGATTGTGTCATCCCCAGAGCACGATAACTGCATGCCTGGGGCACCACAGGATGGTGGGTGGCTCGAAAGCCGGAACGGGAACCGGATCTCAGGTCCATGTTTGCTGCACCTATGAGATGAACAAGTCCTTAAGAAATCTTGTTCTCCCGATGCTGCATCCACATAGGATTCATAGGTGAGAAGGCAGATCAGTAGCAGAGTGACAAGAAATTTAGGCAGGCCCATGGAATATACTGGAGTAAAGATGGAAGAAGGGAAGGCAGGGAGTATAGGAAGTTGCTAACTTGCCTACTTGTCTGCTTTAACCTCCAATGAGCTATGGCATGATAGGTGTGCGTCCAAGTAGGAATTCCACCTACCACTGGAACGTCCACCTTGTTCCGTGGCTTAGAAAATTCCGTGGTCTCCGGAAACAAATGAATCTTGTTATTTAGACTATTCTTTTGATTTCACCACCTGCACATCCTCATTTTTCTTCAGTCCTATATTACTAGTCTTTGGTAGAATTGTACACATCTGACCAGACGAAACTTGCAGCATTCTACTGAATTGTGATAAGGCTTGTTAACTGGTTGTGATAACAGCTTAATTGTGATTGTAGTCCAGTCTTTGTCAGAAATAGTTGCAGTATTCTACTGCAATAAACTCGTGAGCTTGACATGGTTAAGCACCATTTGCAGAGGTTTAAATGGTGTCCATTATAAATTGTAATCTGCAGGCAATGGAAACCAGGGGAAATATCAAATGCATCTGCCCATATAATCTGCACGTGGTTTGAAGATATTCTGGGGAATTAGTTCATATAGGAGGAGTTTGCGTAGTTTGCGAACTAGATAAAATGAGGAATTCGATCAGACTTAGTTCTTCCTCTCTGCAAAAATATGCCTTGCTAAGTGGTAAACTCATATCTCAAATGAATGCTATTTTCTTATTTTCCATTTTTTTGTCCCTGTTATTTGTCATTTTCTTAAGGCACCGAATTCCATGTTACCAGGACTTGGACTTGGACATGACTAGACCAGTCCAGGATGCTATAGTAACACAATTGGACTCTTCTGTTAACCAAGAGGTCTCCAGTCAAGAACATCACCATCAGTTAGATGAGCCAGTAGGTGGTCTGTACCCAACTTTAGTTGGCAGCTAGTAGCCAAGTATCCTAGTCAGCAACATCACGGTCATGTAGAGGTACTAGTTGGCATGTAATTACTAATTACCATCCTTTGGAGTTCTATTTTTTTTACTTTGGCAGCCACTCACTTATTCAGCCATTCATCTGCGCGCCTGTGTGTCTGCCATGGCGATGCCCACTGCTCTCAAGGCCTTAACTTTCTTATTTGTGCTTGCAGTTCTTGAACCAGATCAGGCAGAAGGGCGGCATCATCTACCTGATTGTCCTTCTTTCTCGTGTGGCCCTCTTGGAAACGTATCGTCTCCATTTCGTCAGGCAAGTGATCCACCTGGCTGTGGCTATCAATCTTATGAGCTGGTTTGCAGTGATACCAAGGCTATGATTCACATCGGCGATGCGACATACTATGTGTCTGACATCAACTACAGTGGTTCTTCCTTCTGGGTCATCGATGCCAACATGGATTTACACAACAGCTGCCCTCTACCTCAGTGGAATCCTCCATACCCACCCGACAACATGGAAATCGAATTGAGCCCCCTTGTATATAGTTGGGCTTACTTTGTAAAATGCTCTCAGGAAGTAAAGGGCACTGGTACGTACATGCCTGTTGCTTGCCTAAGCACCAATGATTCTTTTGTTTACGTGTTAACTGGCTACGGGTCTACATATATGAAGTATCTTGAACCTTCTTGTGGGTACTTGGCCCGGACTCCTCGGCCGTGGGATGGTCCGATGCTAGAAAATGCAAGTTATGCAGATGTTGTGAAATCCACGAGGATTGGATTTGCTGTTCAGTTTCCTTATCCTAGGGAGAGCATCAAGAAATGCCTAATAGACAGTTTTTGGTGAGTTCAGGATTTTGGATCTCCATACTTTGGTTCTACTTGTTTCCCCCATATACCTTGCTGTCTTATCCAAAAACAAGCGACCCCTCTTTTACTTCTTTTATTGTATTGCCGAATGTTGTTGCAGGCCCTTCTATAAGCCACCAGTCTCGAGTAAAGAAGGCATCAAGTTACGTATGGTCTTTAGTCTTGTGAATGATGTTGCTAAGTGTAGTCATACTAACCGTCTTCTGGATTTTGAAGTGGCTGGCTGGTAAGTCAGAATTTTGTGCTCTTAATTGCAGTTTGTTCATGATCACATCTATGCCATCATGTGCCCACTTAAACCTTAAATAAATTTGTTTATGCAGTGTTGTGCAGGTTCGTGTTGGCACCACTGGTTGTGTTGATTTTTCTAGCCTACAAGTACTGGAAAACAAGAATAACAATTGATGCAGTCGAGAAGTTCCTCCGAATGCAGCAAATGCTTGGTCCGACGAGGTACGCCTACACCGACATCACTGCAATCACAAGCCATTTCAGAGATAAGCTGGGTCAGGGAGGCTATGGCTCCGTGTTCAAGGGTGTGCTATCACCAGGCAATGTCCATGTCGCGGTCAAAATGTTAAAGAGTAACTCCAACTGCAATGGAGAAGATTTCATCAATGAAGTCTCAACCATTGGCAGGATCCACCATGTCAATGTGATACGTCTCATGGGGTTCTGCCCGGAAGAAATGAGACAGGCGCTAGTCTACGAGTACATGCCTCGAGGTTCTCTGGACAAATACATCTTCTCAGCCAAGAAGGGTTTCTCCTGGGACAAGCTCATCGAGATTGCTTTGGGCATCGCCAGGGGGATTGACTACCTGCATCAGGGGTGTGAGATGCAGATTCTACATTTTGACATCAAGCCACACAACATCCTTCTTGACAGCAATTTTGTCCCAAAAGTTGCTGATTTTGGTCTCGCCAAACTGTACCCAAGGGACAAGAGTTTTGTGCCATCGAGAGCCCTACGGGGAACTGTTGGGTACATAGCTCCTGAGATGATCTCTCGGAGCTTTGGTGTCATATCGAGAAAGTCTGATGTTTACAGCTTTGGGATGCTGCTGCTGGAGATGGCTGGAGGAAGAAGGAACGCGGACCCAAATGCAGCGAACTCGAGCCAAGCATACTACCCATCGTGGGTGTATGACAAGCTAACTCAACAAGACAATATTGGTGAGGTATCTGCTCATGTTGATACTGAGATGCACGAACTGGAGAGGAAGCTGTGTATTATTGGACTTTGGTGCATTCAGATGAAGTCTCATGATAGGCCAACGATGAGTGAGGTTATAGATATGCTCGAAGGTAGCGTCGATGCATTGCAGATGCCTTCCAGGCCATTCTTCTGTGATGAAGGGCATGCCAATACCGAGAATACTTACCACTTGTTGTCCGAGCTGACGGAAATCTCCGAGGAGGATATGAGTGAAAATATTGGTGTGTGACAAAATGTACGATGAAGTGATGCACTTACCTCACGTGGAAACAAAATTATGGCTGTAATTATATCAAGTACAGTATGAAATAATCTCCTGTGTTTCAACAAGTATTTTCAGGCCATCTTGTATATGATGTTTTGCTTCAGCGGTTGCTAATCAGATGTGTGTTTCCTGCTATGCTTAAACTTATATCTGAACTATTTCTGTGCTTTGATGAAACCTGAGCCATCAGCACCAAATATTCCTGAAGCCAAGCGCTGATTATTATGTATGAAATGTTTTTTTAAGTAAATTTGGGGGAAGCAATCATGTTTTCAGGTACTAGGCAGATGTTGGGAAGATGGAGAACCGCAGCTCAGAAACCCCAAATGGATCCTGGACTTGTTGAGCTCGATCGAAAACCCCATTTTGAATTTTCGATTTTTTTTAAAACATATATAGCTACATGTATATATAGATGTAAACTATCTTTCAGTAAAATTTTATGGAGAAAGGTTTCCGTTTGTGTGTTACATTAAGCACACATAATTGTGGGTCTATATGGTTACTATAAATCCACAAATTGTCCTTTTTTGCGTGTATTTCTCACATATATGAAATAAAAGAGAACAGATGGCAACCTATTCCTTTATGTCTGTAGGGTTAGTCGTTAGAGCTGGACCGCACTACATGACAGCTGCAGTCTTTAGTCATAGAAGAGATTCTGAATGGACGTGTGCACTGTCATCGAGGATTCGAATTCTGAATGTGCATCGTTCTGGACCGCACTATTGTGAAGAAAATGGACGTCATCGTCATCCCCCAGTCTACGGCTTCAGTCTTGCTCATAGAGATGCTGAAAGAAACTGGCTTTGGAACTGCAATTTGTAAAATAGTAGAAGTGTATGTCTATCAACCACATCTAGTTCAGTCAGCTGGCTATATCTTCATATGTCTTTTGTAGGTGTCCGGTGCCTAATTTTCTACATGTTTTCCACCACTGGCGAGAGCTACGATATCACAGCAGCAGCAAAAGAAGTTTGCTTGCGATTTTCGCATAATTTGAGGCCCTGAGTATGTCGGTAATTTTATCTGTTTATGGTCATTTCTGCATATGTGGGTTTAGTTACCCAATTATAAGGCTGTTGCTATTCTCTTTATCTAATTAATATACCATAGGCCGGACTCAATTTCCACAAAAGAAATATTTCTCATTGACATGCTTCAAATACACAGGACATACCCACGCTACATGTGCATGTGTTCATTTTTTCCTTTTGAAATTGTATGATTCTTTTTGGTGGCATTTTCTGAACTTCTAAAGAATCGTTATATGTGGTTAGCAGTTGGTAAGAATGACGTGGTAGCTGCGCAAGAGTCACTTCCTTAATTATTGTGGAGGAATTCCTAAAGCTGAATGCGACATCTTGCCGTATGTTTGGTGATTCTGGCTGAGCGTGACTTGCACTTACAAATAATAAATGGACATCGTCATCGTCATTAACAGAAAGGGAAAGATTCGTTCAATTTGTGAATAATTGATGAGAATTTTGTCTTGAAAACAGAAAGCAAAAGCAATATTCCAACCGGAAAAGAAAGAAAGAAAGCAAAAGCAGACAACCAGTTGGTGGAATTTTTAGTCAGAAAATCTCTTTAGCAAGATGAGCGAGTTGGTGGATTCTTTTTAGTCGGAAATTTTCTTCGGCAAGGCGAGCGAGTGGTTTTTTAGGGGTTGGTGAGAGACTAGGTACATGCACAAATTCGAATTCCACCACGGCCCAGCCCGACGCTATTCCGTGCTGCTTATACGTCGTCCGTGACCCATTTACTTTTGGTCGAACTATTGGTTCTGTCTCACAAGACGCCCAAATTACAACACCATGGCACTTGATTGCGACACCTCCTCCTGTTAGCTAGTCGGGACACGCCGTTTTCCTGGTTCGCTGGTCCGGTTGACTGATTCACCGTTGACCCATTGACTATTCTTAGAGACAGTGTATTTTTAAGCAGGAATTTTTCTTAAAAAAAATCATGAATTCAAAAGAAAGCACGGTTTCAAAAAAGGTGCACGAACTTGAAAATGTTAACGAGTTAAAAAAAATTGTGCATTTGAAAAGGTTCACGAACTAAAAAAAAATCAAGGGCTTAAAAAAGATTGCAATATTAAAAAAAGTCGCGCATTTGAAAAAAGTTCACAAACTCAAAAAATTCAATTTAAAAAAAACTCACGGATCTGAAAACAGTTCATAAACTCGGAAAAAAGTTGATGGATTTTGGGAAAGGTTTAAGGATTTGAATATATACATGCAGTTGAAAAAAGTTGATGGATTGAAAAAAAGTTGACGAATTTGGAAAAATAAACATGTTTCAAAAAAAATAATGATTTTAAAGAAAACTGCTCATGTTTAAAAAATAGTTTCACGAGTTTGCAGGAAATTTTTGAATTTAAAAAAAAATAAAAATAAAAAAGAAAATGAAAAGAAAAACCGAATAAAAACCATCCAAAACCCAAATTACAAGACGACCAAATTAAAAGAAAATCATGAATTCAAAAGAAAGCACGGTTTCAGAAAAGGTGCACGAACTTGAAAATGTTAACAAGTTCAAAAAAAATTGTGCATTTGAAAAGGTTCACGAACAAAAAAAAAATCTAGGGCTTAAAAAAGATCGCAATATTTAAAAAAAATCACGCATTTGAAAAATGTTCACAAACTCAAAAAAATTCCTTGTTCATGGCTATTATTCCTTGTTCATGATAATTGTCTATTGTACATGCTATAATTGTATTGACCGGAAACCGTAATACATGGGTGAATACATAGACCATAACATGTCCCTAGTGAGCCTCTAGTTGACTAGCTCATTGATCAATAGATGGTTATGGTTTCCCGACCATGGACATTGGATGTCGTTGATAACGGGATCACATCATTAGAAGAATGATGTGATGGACAAGACCCAATCCTAAGCATAACACAAGATCGTGTAGTTCATTTGCTAAGAGCTTTTCAAATGTCAAGTATCGTTTCCTTAGACAATGAGATTGTGCAACTCCCGGATATCGTAAGAATGCTTTGGGTGTACCAAACGTCACAACGTAACTGGGTGGCTATAAAGGTACACTACAGGCATCTCGGAAAGTGTCTATTGGGTTGGCACGAATCGAGACTGGGATTTGTCACTCCGTATGACGGAGAGGTATCTCTGAGCCCACTCGGTAATGCATCATCATAATGAGCTCAATGTGACTAAGTAGTTAGTCACGGTATCATGCATTACGGGACGAGTAAAGTGACTTGCCGGTAACGAGATTGAACGAGGTATTGGGATACCGCCGACCGAATCTCGGGCAAGTAACATACTGATTGACAAAGGGAATTGTATACGGGATTGATTGAATCCCCGACATCGTGGTTCATCCGATGAGATCATCGTCGAACATGTGGGAGCCAACATGGGTATCCAGATCCCATTGTTGGTTATTGGCCGGAGAGTTGTCTCGGTCATGTCTGCATGATTCCCGAACCCGTAGGGTCTACACACTTAAGGTTCGGTGACGCTAGAGTTGTTATGGGAATTAGTATGCAGTTATCGAATGTTGTTCGGAGTCCCGGATGAGATCCCAGACGTCACGATGAGTTACAGAATGGTCCAGAGACAAAGATTTATATATGGGAAGTCCTTATTCGATCACCGAAAATGTTCAGGGGTTTATCGGTATTGTACCGGGACCAGAGAAAGGGTTCTGGGGGTCCACCGGGAGGGTCCACCTGCCCCGGAGGGCCATATGGGCTAAATATAGAGGGGAACCAGCCCCTAGGTGGGCTGGGCGCCATCTCCCCCCTAGGGCCCATGCGCCTAGGGGTGGGGGAAACCCTAGAGGCGGCGCCCCCCTTGGCTTGGGGGGCAAGCTTCCCTCCTTTGCCCCCCCAGATGAGATCTAAGGGGTCCGCCCCCCTCTCCCCCCTATAAATAGTTGGGGGAGGGGGAGGGCTGCCATAACCCTTCCCCTGGCGCAGCCCTCTCCCACCCCAACACCTCCTCCTCTATAGTAGTGCTTGGCGAAGCCCTGCCGGAGAACTGCAGGCTCCACCACCACACTGTCGTGCTGCCGGAGCTCTCCCTCAACTTCTCCTCTTCCCTTGCTGGATCAAGAAGGATGAGACGTCCCCGAGCTGTACGTGTGTTGAACGCGGAGGCGCCGTCCGTTCAACGTTAGATGGGATCTTCCGCGATTTGAATCGCCGCGAGTACGACTCCCTCATCCGCGTTCTAGTAACGCTTCCGCTTAGCGCTCTTCAAAGGTATGAAGATGCTCATCCTCTCTCTCTCTCTCTCTCTCTCTTGTTGCTAGAATCTCCTAGATTAATCTTGGTGATGCGTAGAAAATTTTGAATTTCTGCTATGTTCCCCAATAGTGGCATCATGAGCTAGGTCTATGCGTAGATTCTATGCACGAGTAGAACACAAGTAGTTTTGGGCGTTGGTTTTTTTCAATTTGCTTACCGTTACTAGTCCTATCTTGTTTCTACAGTATTGTTGGATGAAGCGGCCCGGACCAACCTTACACGTACACTTACGTGAGACAGGTTCCACCGACTGACATGCACTTGTTGCATAAGGTGGCTAGCGGGTGCCAGTCTCTCCCACTTTAGTCGGATCGGATTCGATGAAAAGGGTCCTTATGAAGGTTAAATAGCAATTGGCATATCACTGTTGTGGCTTTTGCGTAGGTAAGAAACGTTCTTCCTAGAAACCCGTAGCAGCCACGTAAAACATGCAACAACAATTAGAGGATGTCTAACTTATTTTTGTAGGGTATGCTATGTGATGTGATATGGCCAAAAGAATATGATGAATGATATGTGATGTATGAGATTGATCATGTTCTTGTAATAGGAATCACGACTTGCATGTCGATGAGTATGACAACCGGCAGGAGCCATAGGAGTTGTCTTAATTTATTGTATGACCTGCGTGTCATTGAACAACGCCATGTAATTACTTTACTTTATTGCTAACCGTTAGCCATAGTAGTAGAAGTAATAGTTGGTGAGACAACTTCATGGAGACAAGATGATGGAGATCATGGTGTCATCCCGGTGACGAAGGTGATCATGCCGCACTTCAAAGATGGAGATCAAAGGCGCAAGATGATAATGGCCATATCATGTCACTTCATGATTTGCATGTGATGTTTATCGTGTTTACATCTTATTTGCTTAGAACGACGGTAGCATAAATAAGATGATCCCTCACTAAAATTTCAAGAAAGTGTCCCTCCTAACTGTGCACCATTGCGAAAGTTCGTTGCTTCGAAGCACCACGTGATGATCGGGTGTGATAGATTCTAACGTTCGCATACAACGGGTGTAAGCCAGATTTACACATGCAAAACACTTAGGTTGACTTGACGAGCCTAGCATGTACAGACATGGCCTCGGAACACAAGAGACCGAAAGGTCAAACATGAGTCGTATAGTAGATACGATCAACGTGAAGATCTTCACCGATGATGACTAGTCTGTCTCACGTGATGATCGAACACGGCCTAGTTGACTAGGATCATGTATCACTTAGATGACTAGAGGGATGTCTATCGGAGTGGGAGTTCATTAAAGTTTGATTAGATGAACTTAATTATCATGAACATAGTCTAAAAATATCTTTGCAATATGTCTTGTAGATTAAATGGCCCACGCTAATGTTGCCCTCAACTTCAACGCGTTCCTAGAGAAAACCAAGCTGAAAGACGATAGTAGCAACTATATGGACTGGGTCCAGAACTTGAGGATCATCCTCATAGCTGCCAAGAAAGCATATGTCCTAGAAGCACCGCTAGGTGAAACACCCATTTTCCCAGCAACTCAAGACGTTATGAATGCCTGGCAGTCGCGTAGTGATGATTACTCCCTGGTTCAATGCGGCATGCTTTACAGCTTAGAACCGCGGCTCCAAAAGCGTTTTGAGCAGCACAGAGCATATGAGATGTTCCAAGAGCTGAAATGGTTTTCCAAGCTCATGCCCGGGTCGAGAGATATGAAGTCTCCGACAAGTTCTACAGTTGTAAGATGGAGGAAAACAATTCTGTCAGTGAGGACATACTCACTATGTCCTAGTTACACAACTGTTTGTCTCAGTTGGGAGTTAATCTCCCAGATGACTCGGTCATTGACAGAATCCTCTAGTCTCTCCCACCTAGCTACAAGAGCTATGTGATGAACTACAATATGCAGGGGATGGAGAAGTCCATTCCTGAGTTATATTCAATGCTGAAATCAGCGGAGGTGGAAATCAAAAAGGAACATCAAGTGTTGATGGTGAATAAGACCACTAGTTTCAAGAAAGGAAAGGGTAAAAAGAACTTCAAGAAGGACGTTAAGGGAGTTGCCGCGCCCGGTAAATTAGTTGCCGGGAAGAAGCCAAAACAATGGACCCAAGCCCGAAACTCAGTGCTTTTATTGCAAGGGAAATGGTCACTGGAAGCGGAACTGCCCCAAGTACTTAGCAGATAAGAAGGCTGGCAACACCAAAGGTATATGTGATATACATGTTATTGATGTGTACCTTACCAGTACTTGTAGTAGCTCTTGGGTATTTGATACCGGTGCGGTTGCTCATATTTGTAACTCAAAACAGGAGCTGCGGAATAAGCGGAGACTGGCGAAGGACGAGGTGACGATGCGCGTCGGGAATGGTTCCAAGGTCGATGTGATCGCCGTCGGCACGCTACCTCTACACTTTCCTACGGGATTAGTTTTAAACCTCAATAATTGTTATTTAGTGCCAGCTTTGAGCATGAACATTGTATCTAGATCTCGTTTAATGCAAGATGGCTACTCATTTAAATCCGAGAATAATGGTTGTTCTATTTATATGAGAGATATGTTTTATGGTCATGCCCCGCTGGTCAATGGTTTAGTCTTATTGAATCTCGAACGTGATGTTACACATATTCATAGTGTGAATACCAAAAGATGTAAGGTTAATAATGATAGTCCCACATACTTGTGGCACTGCCGCCTTGGTCATATTGGTGTGAAACGTATGAAGAAACTCCATGCAGATGGACTTTTGGAGTCTCTTGATTATGAATCATTTGACACGCGCGAAC
Source organism: Triticum dicoccoides (assembly GCF_002162155.2). Classification (NCBI taxonomy): domain Eukaryota; kingdom Viridiplantae; phylum Streptophyta; class Magnoliopsida; order Poales; family Poaceae; genus Triticum; species Triticum dicoccoides. The sequence continues at coordinate 18,252,060 of NC_041385.1, forward strand.
CATGCCTCTTGGGCAAGATGACCAAGGCTCCATTCTCCGGAGGGAACAATGGAGCGAGCAACTAACTTGTTGGAAATAATACATACTGATGTGTGCGGTCCAATGAGCGTTGAGGCTCGCGGTGGCTATCGTTATGTTCTCACCCTCACTGATGACTTAAATAGATATGGGTATGTCTACTTGATGAAACACAAGTCTGAGACCTTTGAAAAGTTCATGGAATTTTAGAGTGAGGTGGAAAATCAACGTGACAGGACAATAAAGTTCTTATGATTAGATCGTGGAGGAGAATATTTGAGTCACGAGTTTGGTACGCACTTAAGGAAATGTGGAATTTTTTCACAACTCATGCTGCTTGGAACACCTCAGCGTAATGGTGTGTCCGAACGTCGTAATCGCACTCTACTGGATATGGTGCGATCTATGATGTCTCTTACCGATTTACCGCTATCATTTTGGGGTTATGCTTTAGAGACAACCACATTCACTTTAAATAGGGCACCGTCTAAATCCGTTGAGACGACACCATATGAATTATGGTTTGGGAAGAAACATAAGCTATCGTTTCTAAAAGTTTGGGGATGCGATGCTTATGTCAAGAAACTGTCAACCTGAAAAGCTCGAACCCAAGTCGGAAAAATGCGTCTATATAGGATACCCTAAGGAAACTATAGGGTATACCTTCTACCTCAGATCCGAAGGCAAGATCTTTGTTGCCAAGAACGGATCCTTTCTGGAGAAAGAGTTTCTCTTGAAAGAAGTAAGTGGGGGGAAAGTAGAACTTGATGAAGTACCGCCTCTTGAACCGGAAAGTAGCACAACTCAGAAAGATGTTTCTGTGGTGCCTGCACTGACTAGAGAGGAATTTAATGATGATGATCAAGGAACTTCAGATCAAGTTGCTACTGAACTTCGTAGGTCCACAAGGACACGTTCCACGCCAGAATGGTATGGCAACCCTGTCCTGGAAATCATGTAGTTAGACAACAGTGAACCTTCGAATTATAAAGAAGTGATGGCGGACCCAGATTCCAACAAATGGCTTGAAGCCATGAAATCCAAGATAGGATCCATGTATGAAAACAAAGTATGGACTTTGACAGACTTGCTCGATGATCGGCGAGCGATAGAAAACAAATGGATCTTTAAGAAGAAGACTGACGCGGATGGTAATGTGACCATCTATAAAGCTCGGCTTGTCGCTAAGGGTTATCGACAAGTTCAAGGGGTTGACTACGATGAGACCTTCTCACCCGTAGCGAAGCTGATGTTCGTCTGAATCATGTTAGCAATTGCCACATTCTATGATTATGAGATATGGCAAATGGACGTCAAAATGGCATTCCTTAACGGTTTCCTTAAGGAAGAATTGTATATGATGCAGCCGGAAGGTTTTGTCGATCCTAAGAATGCTAACAAGGTGTGCAAGCTCCAGCGCTCCATCTATGGGCTGGTGTAATCATCTCGGAGTTGGAACATTTGCTTTGATGAAATGATCAAAGCGTTTGGGTTTATGCAGACTTATGGAGAAGCCTGCATTTACAAGAAAGTGAGTGGGAGCTCTGTAGCATTTCTCATATTATATGTGGATGACATACTATTTATGGGAAATGATATAGAACTTTTGGAAAGCATAAAGGCCTACTTTAATAAGATTGTTTCAATGAAGGACCTTGGAGAAGCTGCTTACATATTAGGCATCAAGATCTATAGAGATGGATCGAGACGCCTCATCGATCTTTCACAAAGCACATACCTTGATAAGATATTGAAGAAGTTCAATATGGATCAGTCCAAGAAGGGGTTCTTGCCTGTTTTGCAAGGTGTGAAATTGAGCACGGCTCAATGCCCGACCTCGGCAGAAGATATAGAAAAGATGAGTGCCATCCCCTATGCCTCAGCCATAGGGTCTATTATGTATGCCATGCTGTGTACCAGACCTGATGTAAACCTTGCCGTAAGTTTGGTGGGAAGGTACCAAAGTAATCCCGGCATGGAACACTGGACAGCGGTCAAGAATATCCTGAAGTGCCTAAAAAGGACTAAGGATATGTTTCTCGTCTATGGAGGTGACGAAGAGCTCGTCGTAAAGGGTTACGTCGATGCTAGCTTTGACGCAGATCTGGATGACTCCAAGTCACAAATCGGATACGTGTATATTTTGAATGGAGGGGCAGTCAACTGGTGCAGTTGCAAGCAAAGCCTCGTGGCGGGATGTACATGTGAAGCGGAGTACATGGCAGCCTCGGAGGCAGAACATGAAGCAATCTGGATGAAGGAGTTCATTACCGACCTAGGAGTTGTTCCCAATGCGTCGGGCCCGATGACTCTCTTCCGTGACAACACTGGAGCTATTGCCCTTGCTAAGGAGCCCAGTTTTCACAAGAAGACCAGACATATCAAGCGTCGCTTCAACTCCATTCGTGAAAATGTTCAAGATGGAGACATAGATATTTGTAAAGTGCATACGGATCCAAATGTCGCAGATCCGTTGACTAAACCGCTTCCACGAGCAAAACATGATCAATGCTATGTCTTGAGCTAGCGTTGGTTTTCCCCGAAGAGGAGAGGGTGATACAGCAAGTGTAGCGTAAGTATTTCCTTCAGTTTTGAGAACCAAGGTATCAATCCAGTAGGAGGCTCTTCAAAAGTCCCACGCAGCTACACAAAGAAACTGAGAACTCGCAACCAACGCAATAAAGGGGTTGTCAATCCCTTCACGGCCACTTGCGAAAGTGAGATATGATAGAGATAGTAAGATAAGATAAATATATTTTTGGTATTTTATAATATAGATGTAAAAAGTAAAGATGCAAATAAAGTAGATTGAAAGCAAATATGATAAGAGATAGACCCGGGGGCCATAGGTTTCACTAGAGGCTTCTCTCGAGATAGCATAAGTATTATGGTGGGTGAACAAATTACTGTCGAGCAATTGATAGAAAAGCGCATAGTTATGAGATTATCTAGGCATGATCATGTATATAGGCATCACATCCATAACAAGTAGACCGACTCCTGCCTGCATCTACTACTATTACTCCACACATCGACCGACTCCTGCCTGCATCTAGAGTATTAAGTTCATAAGAACAGAGTAACGCATTAAGCAAGATGACATGATATAGAGGGATAAACTCATGCAGTATGATATAAACCCCATCTTGTTATCCTCGATGGCAACAATACAATACGTGTCTTGCAACCCTTTCTGTCACTGGGTAAGAACATCGCAAGATTGAACCCAAAGCTAAGCACTTCTCCCATGGCAAGAAAGATCAATCTAGTAGGCCAAACCAAACTGATAATTCGAAGAGACTTGCAAAGATAACTCAATCATACATAGAAGAATTCATAGAAGATTCAATTATTATCTATAGATAAATCTGATCATAAACCCGCAATTCATCGATCTCGACAAACACACCGCCAAAAGAGATTACATCAAATAGATCTCCACAAGAGAGGGGGAGAACATTGTATTGAGATCCAAAAAGAGAGAAGAAGCCATCTAGCTAATAACTATGGACCCGTAGGTCTGTGGTAAACTACTCACAACTCATCAGAGGGGCAAGGATGTTGATGTAGAAGTCCTCCGTGGTTGATTCCCCCTCTGGCAGAGTGCCGGCGAAGGCTCCAAGATGAGATCTCGCGGATACAAAAGGTTACGGCGGTGGAAATTGTGTTTCGTGGTGCTCCTGGATGTTTTCGGGGTACGTAGGTATATATAGGAGGAAGAAGTACGTCGGTGGCCGCCCGAGGGGCCCACGAGACAGGGGGGCGTGCCCTACAGGGGGGGGGCTCCTATCTCGTGTCTTCCTCGGCAGCTTCTTGACTTGCAATCCAAGCTCTCCGGATCACGTTCGTTCCAAAAATCACGTTCCCGAAGGTTTCATTCCGTTTGGACTCCGTTTGATATTCTTTTTCTTTGAAATACTGAAATAGGCAAAAAAACAGCAATATTGGTTGGGCCTCCGGTTAGTAGGTTAGTCCCAAAAATTATATAAATGTGTAAAATAAAGTCCATAAACATCCAAAAGGGGTAATATAATAGCATGGAACAATCAAAAATTATAGATACGTTGGAGACGTATCAAGCATCCCTAAGCTTAAATCCTGCTCGTCCTCGAGTAGGTAAATGATAAAAAGAGAATTTTTGATGTGGAATGCTACCTAGCATAATTCATAATGTAATTTTCTTTATTGTGGCATGAATGTTCAGATCCAAATGAATACAAAATAAAATTTCATATTGATAAAAGAAATAGTAACACTTCAAGCATACTAATCAAAGTAATCATGTCTTCTCAAAATAACATGGCAAAAGAAAGTTCATTCCTACAAAATCATATAGTTAGGCTATGCTTCATTTTCGTCACACAAAGATGTTCCCAACTTCTATACCCCCAATGACAAGCCAAGCAATTGTTTCATACTTAAATAATCTCAAACTTTTTCAACGTTCAGGCAATACATGAGCGTGAGCCATGGATATAGCACTATGGGTGGAATAGAATATGATGATGGGGATTGTGTGGAGAAGACAAAAAAAGAGAAAGTATCACATTGACGAGGATAATCAATGGGCTATGGAGATGTCCATAAATTGATGTCAACATAAGGAGTAGGGATTACCATGCAACGGATGCACTAGAGCTATAAATAAATGCTCAACAAAAGAAAACTAGTGGGTGTGCATCCAACTTGCTTGCGCACGAAGACCTTGGGCATTTGAGGAAGCCCATCATAGGAATATACAAGCCAAGTTCTATAATGAAAAATTCCCACTAGTATGAAAAAGACAACTTATGAGACTCACTATATGAAAAACATGGTGCTACTTTGAAGCACAATATATGAGACTCACTACATGAAGAACAAGGTGCTACTTTGAAGCACAAGTGTGGAAAAAGAGATAGTAGCATTACCCTATTTATTTATTTTTTATTTTTATTTTTTCCCTTTTTCTTTTTCTTTTCTTTTTATTTTTTTTCTTTTTTTTCTTGGGACTTTTTTTTCTTTTGGCCTTTTTCTTCTTTGGGCAATGCTCTAAAAATGATGATCATCACACTTCTATTGATTACAACATATGAATTACAACTCGAAACTAGAACAAGATATGACTCTATATGAATGCCTCCGGCGGTGTACCGGGATGGTGCAATGAATCAAGAGTGACATGTATGAAAAATAATGCATGGTGGCTTTGCCACAAATACGATGTCAACTACATGATCATGCAATGGCAATATGACAAAAGTAATGTATGTCATGATGATGATAAACGGAACGGTGGAGAGTTGCATGGCAATATATCTCGGAATGGCTATGGAAATGCCATAATAGGTAGGTATGGTGGCTGTTTTGAGGAAGATATAAGGAGGTTTATGTGTGATAGAGCGTATCGTATCACGGGGTTTGGATGCATCGGCGAAGTTTGCACCAACTCTCAAGGTGATAAAGGGCAATGCACGGTACCGAAGAGGCTAGCAATGGTGGAAAGGTAAAAGTGCGTATAATCCATGGACTCAACATTAGTCAAAAGAACTCATATACTTATTGAAAAAAATTAGAAGTCATCAAAAATCAAGTACTACGCGCATGCTCCTAGGGGGATAGATTGGTAGGAAAAGACCATCACTCGTCCCCGACCGCCACTCATAAGGATGCACAAGCCAGGTACACTTCATGTTTCAAATTTGTTACACAACTTTAACCATACGTGCATGCTATGGGACTTGCTAACTTCAACGCAAGCATTCTTTAAATTCATAATCACCCAACTAGCATGACTTTAATATCACTACCTCCATATCTCAAAACAATTATCAAGCATCAAGTTGATCATAGCATCCAATTCACTTCCTATGATAGTTTTTATTATACCCAACTTGGATGCTCATCATTCTAGGACCAACTTTATGATAATAGCAAAAACCATGCTGTTCTAGAAGACTCTCAAAATAATATAAGTGAAGCATGAGAGACTAGCAATTTGTTCAAAATTAAGATACCACCGTGCTCTAAAAGATATAAGTGAAGCACTAGAGCAAAAACTATCAAGCTCAAAAGATATAAGTGAAGCACATAGAGTATTCTAGCAAATTATAATAAAATAGGATTCTCCCAAAAGGTGTGTACAACAAGGATGATTGTGGCAAACTAAAAATCAAAGACTAATATAATACACGACGCTCCAAGCAAAACACATATCAAGTGGCGAATAAAAATATAGCTCCAAGTAAAGTTACCAATGAACGAAGACGAAAGAGGGGATGCCTTCCCGGGGCATCCCCAAGCTTAGGCTTTTGGCTATTCTTGAATACCTTGGGGTGCCTTGGGAATCCCCAAGCTTAGGCTCTTGCCACCCTTTATTCCATAGTCCATAAAAGCTTTACCCACAACTTGAAAACTTCACAACACAAAACTCAACAGGAAATCTTATAAGCTCCGTTAGTGAAAGAAAACAAAATCACCACATAAGGTACTGCAATGAACTCATTATTTATTTATTTTGGTGTTAAACCTACTGTATTCCAACTTCCTTATGGTTTATAAACTAATTTACTAGCCATAGATGCATTGAAATAAGCAAACAACACACGAAAAACAGAATCTGTCAAAAACAGAACAGTCTGTAGTAATCTGTAACTAACGCAAACTTCTCAAACTCTAAAATTCCTACCAAAATAGGACGTACTGGAAAATTTGTTTATTGATCAGAAGCAAAAAGAATCAATGCAAAAGATAGTTTCTGTGATTTATTGAGTTTTTTCTCGTGAGCACAAAGTTTCTGTTTTTCAGCAGAATCAAATCAACTATCATCATAGTTTATCCTATAGGTTCTACTTGGCACAAACACTAAATAAAACATGAAAACACATCTAAACAGAAAGTAGAAACAAAATTTAACACTAAACAGGAACAAAAACAAAGAACATAAAGAAAATTGGGTTGCCTCCCAACTAGCGCTATCGTTTAACGCCCCTAGCTAGGCATAAAAGCGAAGATAGATCTAACGAGTGCCATCTTTGGCACTTGATAAGGAAAAAGAGGATCTCCTTTCTATGGCATTCATCCTTCTATTCAGGGTAAGAACATTGCCATTAATGGATGAAGTAAGATTAAGCACATTACGGAAATTTGCATCTAAGCTAGACTTCATTTCCTTGATAATTTCATTTTGATAAAAGCACAAGAGAGTAGTTGATTCAACTTTATCATTTAAAGGGTGCCCAAATATGGTTTTCATTTTTTCATAGGTATCTATAGCATCCCCTTCAAGAAAACCTTCTTCAAAAATAGAATCAAGAACTTGTTTGAAAGAAGCGGGCAAGCCAACATAGAAACTTTTTAAGTAAACATCAATTCGATATTGTGGCACATAGCTAGCCCGAATCCTTAATAACCTATCCCAAGCATCTTTTAAAGGTTCATCAAGCAAATAGCGAAAAATTCCGGAGTCATCTTCATCAAAATCATTTAAGCTATCATTGGTGACCCCGGTGGGTCTTTCCATAGCATCATTGTTTATGAGTTTAGAGAGGATAGAGGGGTTATCCAAGGCACTAGAACTCGGGAGAAATCCCTTAGTTCTTTTTGATTCGGCCATGGCAACGGGAAGGCAAACAAAAAGGAGAAGAGGAGATTAGGAAAGAGAGGGCGAATAAAATGGCAAGGGTGAAGTGGGGGCGAGAATAACGAGAGGCAAATGGCAAATAATGTAAATGCGAGGGAGATGGGTTTGTGATGGGTACTTGGTATGTCTTGACTTGAGAGAAGACCTCCCCGGCAACGGCGCCAGAAATCCTTCTTGCTACATCTTGAGCTAGCGTTGGTTTTCCCCGAAGAGGAGAGGGTGATGCAGCAAGTGTAGCGTAAGTATTTCCCTCAGTTTTGAGAACCAAGGTATCAATCCAGTAGGAGGCTCCTGAAAAGTCCCACGCACCTACACAAACAAACTGAGAACTCGCAACCAAAACAATAAAGGGGTTGTCAATCCCTTCACGGCCACTTGCGAAAGTGAGATCTGATAGAGATAGTAAGATAAGATAAATATATTTTTGGTATTTTATAATATAGATGCAAAAAGTAAAGATGCAAATAAAGTATATTGAAAGCAAATATGATAAGAGATAGACCCGGGGGCCATAGGTTTCACTAGAGGCTTCTCTCGAGATAGCATAAGTATTACGATGGGTGAACAAATTACTGTCGAGCAATTGATAGAAAAGCGCATAGTTATGAGATTATCTAGGCATGATCATGTATATAGGCATCACGTCCATAACAAGTAGACCGACTCCTGCCTGCATCTACTACTATTACTCCACACATCGACCGACTCCTGCCTGCATCTAGAGTATTAAGTTCATAAGAACAGAGTAACGCATTAAGCAAGATGACATGATGTAGATGGATAAACTCATGCAATATGATATAAACCCCATCTTGTTATCCTCAATGGCAACAATACAATACGTGTCTTGCAACCCTTTCTGTCACTGGGTAAGAACACCGCAAGATTGAACCCAAAGCTAAGCACTTCTCCCATGGCAAGAAAGATCAATATAGTAGGCCAAACCAAACTGATAATTCGAAGAGACTTGAAAAGATAACTCAATGATACATAAAATAATTTAGAGAAGATTCAATTATTAACAATAGATAAATCTGATCATAAACCCACAATTCATCAGATCTCGACAAACACACCGGAAAAAGAGATTACATCGAATAGATCTCCACAAGAGAGGGGGAGAACATTGTATTGAGATCCAAAAAGAGAGAAGAAGCCATCTAGCTAATAACTATGGACCCATAGGTCTGTGGTAAACTACTCATAACTCATCGGAGGGGCAAGGATGTTGATGTAGAAGTCCTCTGTGGTCGATTTCCCCTCCGGCAGAGTGCCGACGAAGGCTCCAAGATGAGATCTCGCGGATACAGAAGGTTACGGCGGTGGAAATTGTGTTTCGTGGTGCTCCTGGATGTTTTCGGGGTACGTAGGTATATATAGGAGGAAGAAGTACGTCGGTGGCCGCCCGAGGGGCCCACGAGACAGGGGGAGCGCCCTACAGGGGGGGGGCTCCTGTCTCGTTGCTTCCTCGGCAGCTTCTTGACTTGCACTCCAAGCTCACCGGATCACGTTCGTTCCAACAATCACGCTCCCGAAGGTTTCATTCCGTTTGGACTCCGTTTGATATTCCCTTTCTTCGAAATACTGAAATAGGCAAAGAAAACAGCAATATGGGCTGGGCCTCCGGTTAGTAGGTTAGTCCCAAAAATGATATAAATGTGTAAAATAAAGCCCATAAACATCCAAAAGGGGTAATATAATAGCATGGAACAATCAAAAATTATAGATACGTTGGAGACGTATCAATCAACACCAGAACTCTATGGGTGTTCGATTCATCACAATGTAACTAGATTACTGACTCTAGTGCAAGTGGGAGACTGTTGGAAATATGCCCTAGAGGCAATAATAAAATGGTTATAATTATATTTCCTTGTTCATGACAATTTTCTATTATTCATGCTATAATTGTATTGACCGGAAACCGTAATACATGTGTGAATACATAGACCACAATATGTCCCTAGTGAGCCTCTAGTAGACTAGCTCGTTGATCAATAGATGGTTATGGTTTCCTGACCATGGACATTGGATGTCGTTGATAACGGGATCACATAATTAGCAGAATGATGTGATGGACAAGACCCAATCCTAAGCATAGCACAAGATCGTGCAGTTCATTTGCTAAGAGCTTTTCAGATGTCAAGTATTGTTTCCTTAGACCATGAGATTGTGCAACTCCCGGTTACCGTAGGAATGCTTTGGGTGTACCAAACATCACAACGTAACTTGGTGGCTATAAAGGTACACTACAGGTATATCCGAAAGTGTCTGTTGGGTTGGCACGAATCGAGACTGGGATTTGTCACTCCGTATGACGGAGAGGTATCTCTGGGCCCACTCGGTAATGCATTATCATAATGAGCTCAATGTGACTAAGTAGTTAGTCACGGGATCATGCATTATGGAACAAGTAAAGTGACTTGCCGGTAACGAGATTGAACGAGGTATTGGGATACCGATGATCGAATCTCGGGCGAGTAACATACCGATTGACAAAGGGAATTGTATACGGGATTGATTGAATCCCCTAAATCGTGGTTCATGCAATGAGATCATCATGGAACATGTGGGAGCCAACATGGGTATCCAGATCCCGCCGCTGGTTATTGGCCAGAAAGTTGTCTCGGTCATGTCTGCATGCATGATTCCCGAACCCATAGGGTCTACACACTTAAGGTTCGGCGACGCTAGAGTTGTTATGGGAATTAGTATGCAGTTACTGAATGTTGTTCGGAGTCCTGGATGAGATCTCGAATGTCACGAGGAGTTCCGGAATGGTACGGTGACAAAGATTTATATACGGGAAGTCCTTATTCAATCACCAGAAATTTTCAGGGGTTTATCAGTATTGTACCGGGACCATCGAAAGGGTTCCGAGGGTCCACCGGGAGGGTCCACCTGCCCCGGAGGGCCCTATGGGCTGACTATAGAGGGGAACCAGCCCCTAGGTGGGCCGGGCTCCATCTCCCCTCTAGGGCCCATGCGCCTAGGGTTGGGGGAAACCCTAGAGGGGGCGCCCCCTTGGCATGGGGGGCAAGCCTCCCTCCATTGACCGCTACCCCCCTAGATGAGATCTAAGGGGGCTATTTTTTTTCGAAAAGGTTCACGAACTAAAAAAATTCTAGGTCTTAAAAAAGATCGCAATATTAAAAATGATCGCGCATTTGAAAAAAGTTCACAAACTCAAAAAAATTTAAGGGTTGAAAATAACCTCGCGGATTTGAAAACAGTTCATGAACTCAGAAAAAAGTTGATGGATTTTGGGAAAGGTTTAAGGATTTGAATATATACATGCAGTTGAAAAAAGTTGATGGATTCAAAAAAAAGTTAATGAATTTGGGAAAGTACACATGTTTCAAAAAAAATAATGATTTTAAAGAAAAATGCTCATGTTTAAAAAATAGTTTCACGAGTTTGTAGGAAATTTTCGAATTAATAAAAAATCATGCATTTAAAAAAAATAAAAAGGAAAAAGAAAATGAAAAGAAAAACCGAATAAAAACCATCCAAAACCTAAAGGGAAAACCGGCCGCAAGCTTCCTAAGATCAGTGGCCGAACTACGGTCGAATACCTATTAATGGGCCGGCCCATGATGACCCACAAGTGTAGGGGATCTATCTTAGTCCTCTCGATAAGTAAGAGTGTCGAACCCAACGAGGAGCAGAAGGAAATGACAAGCGGTTTTCAGTAAGGTATTCTCTGCAAGCACTGAAATTGTAGGTAACAGATAGTTTTGTGATAAGATAATTTGTAATGGGTAACAAGCAATGAAAGTAAATAAGGTGCGGTAAGGTGGCCCAATCCTTTTTGTAGCAAAGGAAAAGCCTGGACAAGTTCTTATATGAGAAAAGCAATACCGAGGACATATGGGAATTATCGTCAAGCAAGTTTTCATCATGTTCATATGATTCGCGTTCACTACTTTGATAATTTGATACGTGGGTGGACTGGTGCCTGGGTACTGCCCTTTTTTGGACAAGCATCCTACTTATGATTAACCCCTATTGCAAGCATCCACAACTACAAAAGGAGTATTAAGGTAAACCTAACTGAGACGTCTCCAACGTATCTATAATTTATGAAGCATTCATGCTTTTATATTATCTGTTTTGGATATTACGGGCTTTATTATACACTTTTATATTATTTTTGGGACTAACCTATTAACCGGAGGCCCAACCCATATTGCTGTTTTCTTGCCTATTTTAGTGTTTCAAAGTAAAGGAATATCAAACAGAGTCCAAACGGAATGAAACCTTCGGGAGCGTTATTTTTGGAACGGATGTGATCCAGGAAACTTGGAGTTGAAGTCCCTATCTCGTGGGCCCCTCTTGAGCGTCCCCCAACCGACTTCTTTCGCCTATAGAAGTCCATATACCCTAAAAACATCGAAGACAAACAATAGATCGGGAGTTCCGCCGCCGCAAGCCTCTGTAGCCACCAAAAACCAACCGGGACCCTGTTCCGGCACCCTGCCGGAGGGGGGGGGGGATCCTCACCGGTGGCCATCTTCATCATCCCGGCGCTCTCTATGACGAGGAGGGAGTAGTTCACCCTCGGGGCTGAGGGTATGCACCAGTAGCTATGTGTTTGATCTCTCTCTCGTGTTCTTGATTTGGCATGATCTTGATGTATCGTGAGCTTTGCTATTATAGTTGGATCTTATGATGTTTCTCCCCCTCTACTCTCTTGTAATGGATTGAGTTTTCCCTTTGAAGTTATCTTATCGGATTGAGTCTTTAAGTATTTGAGAACACTTGATGTATGTCTTGCCGTGCTTATCTGTGGTGACAATGGGATATCACGTGATTCACTTGATGGATGTTTTGGTGATCAACTTGCGGGTTCCGCCGATGAACTTATGCATAGGGGTTGGCACACATTTTCGTCTTGACTCTCCGGTAGAAACTTTGGGGCACTCTCTGAAGTACTTTGTGTTGGTTGAATAGATGAATCTGAGATCGTGTGATGCATATCGTATAATCATGCCCACGGATACTTGAGGTGACAATGGAGTATCTAGGTGACATTAGGGTTTTGGTTGATTTGTGTCTTAAGGTGTTATTCTAGTACGGACTCTTGAATAGATTGATCCGAAAGAATAACTTTGAGGTGGTTTCGTACCCTACCATAATCTATTCGTTTGTTCTCCGCTATTAGTGACTTTGGAGTGACTCTTTGTTGCATGTTGAGGGATTGTTATGTGATCCAATTATGTCATTATTGTTGAGAGAACTTGCACTAGTGAAAGTATGAACCTTATGCCTTGTTTCCTACCATTGCAATACTGTTTACGCTCACTTTTATCATTAGTTACCTTGCTGTTTTTATATTTTTAGATTACAAATACCTTCATCTACCATCCATATTGCACTTGTATCACCATCTCTTCGCCGAACTAGTGCACCTATACAATCTACCATTGTATTGGGTGTGTTGGGGACACAAGAGACACTTTGTTATTTGGTTGTAGGGTTGTTTGAGAGAGACCATCTTCATCCTACGCCTCCCATGGATTGATAAGCCTTAGGTCAACCACTTGAGGGAAATTTGCTACTGTCCTACAAACCTCTGCACGTGGAGGCCCAACAACGTCTACAAGAAGAAGGTTGTGTAGTAGACATCAAGCTCTTTTCTGGCGCCGTTGCCGGGGAGGTGAGTGCTTGAAGTTATATATTTAGATCTTGCAATCGAATCTTTTAGTTTCTTGTTTTATCACTAGTTTAGTCTATAAAAGTAAACTACAAAAAATTGGAATTGAGTTTGTCTCATGTGCTTCATCTTTTTAATATCTTTCGTAAGCATGATGGTAAGGAAAACTGTGCTCAAGTGCTAGAAGAAGAAATCTATAAAATGTTTGGCACTAAATCTTTGAATGATGAGCATGATTGCAATTTTGTTAGTATGAATTCTTTGAATACCCATGACACTAATGATGATTGCACTAGTCATGATGAAAATGTCTCTTATAAGCATGTCGATTTTTGTGGAGTGCATATAGTTTGCATGGACACACCAAATAGAGAAGATAGATTTTGCAAGAGGCATAAGTATTTAGAAACTAAAGGGTTGCAAGAAAGGCTAGATAAGAGTGCTGAAAATTTAAGATATCTTTACCGTACTTGTGAATTTTGCAACGAGCATGGTCTCTGATGCAAATTGTTTCATGATCGAATCATGTCCAAAAATTGTGATGACTTGATTTCCCTTGCACATCATAATGAACTTAGTTTGCTTTTGGGTTATGAAGAATTGAAACGTGCAACTAAGCATATTCCAGAATTTAATCTTAAGAATTTTCTTGATATTAATCTAGAGGAAATTTATATGTATTGTGCGGTGAATTGCGTTGAAAATCCTTATATTGCCAATTACCTAAAGAAAAGAAAGCAAATAGAATAAGAAGAGAATACTAATGAAAGGGAAGAGACTTTCCAATATCCTCCTATTATTTCTTATGGTGAATCAGGTAATGAGGAGGAGCCTTCTATTCAACCAATCTCATCAATAAGGAGCTCAAAAAAGAGGGATAAACCCACACATGATGTGAGGAAGAAAGAGAAAAAACGGAGAAGCAAAGGTAGAAAGGTATCTCTCCCAAATGATGTTGCTCCTACTACTCATTGTGATGATCATTGCTATACTATTGGTGCTATCCATACTATTAATGATGAGAGTGATTATGCTTATGATATGAAAAGGCCCAAGCTTGGGGAAGCTATGTTTGATGAGGAGGACATATTTCAGAATATATTTTCTGAAATTAATGTTTGTCCCAAGCTTGGGGATGCTACGTTTAATGAATATGATATTTTTAGCCTCCCAAGTTTTGATATGCAAAGTTGTTATGATGATAGCATGCCTCTTACCTATGATGATTATATTGATGAAAGTGGGATTGGAAGAATGTCAACGTTAGGAAGTAATGATCCCACTATTTTGGAGGATGTTGAATCTTATTGTGATGAATATGAAAGTGGATTTGGAGAGGTCATGACTTTATTTAGTGATGATTCCACTATCTTGGAAGAGGTTTCAATCGATTATGATGAGAACAAAGTTGCTACTTATGATGATTATTGTGATGAAACTTATGCTATAAAAAGTAGTGATGATTATATTTATAAAACTTGTCATGATTATGATTACCCTTTTTCTGAACATTACTCTTTTAATGTGAAAACAATTTATAGTATTCAAGTCTCTTATGATACTCCCACTATTTCGAATAAGAAGAATTTTGCTTACGTGGAGAGTGGTAAAAATTCTATGCTTGTAGATCATGAAAAGAATGCTTTAGGTGCTGGTTATATTGTTGAATTCATTCATGATGCTACTGAAAATTATTATGAGGGAGTAACATGTGCTTGTAGGAATTGCAATAATATCAAGTTTCCTCTCCATGTGCATAAAATTTTGAAGTTATGCTTGTTTTGCCTTCCTATGCTAGTTGATTATTGTTCCCATAAGTTGTTTGCTCACAAAATTCCTATGCATAGGAAGTGGGTTAGGCTTAAATGTGTTAGTCATATTCTTCATGATGCTCTCTTTATGTTTCAATTCTTATCTTTTATGTGAGCATCATTGAAATCATCATGCCTAGCTAGGCGCGTTAAACGGTAGTGCTTGTTGGGAGGCAACCCAATGTTATTTTTGTTCCTTGCTTTTTATTCCTGTTTAGTAATAAATAATTCATCTAGCCTATGGTTAGATGTGGTTTTATGTTTTAATTAGTGTTTGTGCCAAGTAGAACCTTTGGGAAGACTTGGGTGAAGTCTTTATGATCTTGCTGTAAAAAACAGAAACTTTAGCGCTCACGAGAATAGCTGCCATTTGTTACTGGAGAATGATTTTAGGTTGATTCTTTTTGCAGATGATTAATAGACAAATTCCTCAGGTCCAACGATTTATTTCAGAATTTTTGGAGTTCCATAAGTATACGTTTGAGACTGATTACTACAGACTGTTCTGTTTTTGACAGATTCTGTTTTCATTGTGTTGTTTGCTTATTTTTTATGAATCTATGATTAGTATCGGAGGGTATGAACCATAGAGAAGTTGGACTACAGTAGATATTACATGAATATGAATTTAGAATGAGTTGACAACAGTAACTAACTGGTGGTTCGATGACCCACAAGTGTAGGGGATCTATCGTAGTCCTTTCGATAAGTAAGAGTGTCGAACCCAACGAGGAGCAGAAGGAAATGATAAGCGGTTTTCAGTAAGGTTTTCTCTGCAAGCACTGAAATAGTAGATGATAGATAGTTTTGTGATAAGACAAATAGTAACGAGCAAAAGTAAATAAAGTAAATATGGTGCAGCAAGGTGGCCCAATCCTTTATGTAGCAAAGGATAAGCCTGGACAAATTCAAATAATAATGAAGGAGCTCCCGAGGACACACTGGGAATTATCGTCAAGCTAGTTTCATCACGTTCATAAGATTCGCGTTCGGTACTTTGATAATTTGATATGTGGGTGGACCGACACTTGGGTACTGCCCTAACTTGAGAAAGCATCCCACTTATGATTAACCCCTATTGCAAGCATCCGCAACTACAAAAAGGAGTATTAAGGTAAACCTAACCACAACATTAAACACATGGGTCCATATCAACCCCTAACGAAGCAACGCATAAACTAGGGTTTAAGCTTCTGTCACTCTAGCGACCCATCATCTACTTATTACTTCCCTATGCCTTCCTCTAGGCCCAAATAATGGTGAAGTGTCATGTAGTCGACGTTCACATAACACCACTAGAGGAGAG
The DNA here is from genome assembly GCF_002162155.2 of Triticum dicoccoides. Classification (NCBI taxonomy): domain Eukaryota; kingdom Viridiplantae; phylum Streptophyta; class Magnoliopsida; order Poales; family Poaceae; genus Triticum; species Triticum dicoccoides. Next base: position 18,268,472 of record NC_041385.1, read on the forward strand.
AGACAACATACATCTCATCAAAATATCGAACGAATACCAAATTCACACGACTACTAATAGCAAGACTTCACCCATGTCCTCAGGAACTAAAGTAACTACTCACAAAGCATAATCATGTTCATAATCAGAGGTGTAATAATATGCATTAAGGATCTGAACATATAATCTTCCACCAAGTAAACCAATAAGTATCAACTACAAGGAGTAATCAACACTACTAGCAACCCACAGGTACCAATTTGTGGTTTTGGATACAAGATTGGATACAAGAGATGAACTAGGGTTTGATAGGAGATGGTGCTGGTAAAGATGTTGATGGAGATTGACCCCCTCCCGATGAGAGGATCGTTGGTGATGACGTTGGTGATGATTTCCCCCTTCCAGAGGGAAGTCTCCCCGGCAGAACAGCTCCGCCAGAGCCCTAGATTGATTCCGCCAAGGTTCCGCCTCGTGGCGGCGGAGTTTCGTCCCGTAAGCTTGCCCCCGAATTTTTCCAGGACAAAACCCTTCATATAGCAGAAGATGGTCGCCGGAAGCCCACCAGGGGGCCCGGGAGATAGGGGTGCGCCCTATAGGGGGGGGGGGGCGCCCCCTGTCTCCTGGATAGGGTGTGGCCCCCCGGCCTATTTCTTTCGCTCATAAATTCTTAATAAATCCAAAATGTGGTTTCGTGGAGTTTCAGGACTTTTGGAGTTGTGCGGAATAGGTTTCCAACGTTTGCTCCTTTTTCAGCCAGAATTCCAGCTGCCGGCATTCCCCCTCTTCATGGTAAACCTTGTAAAATAAGAGAGAATAGCCATAAGTATTGAGATATAATGTGTAATGGCAGCCCATAATGCAATAAATATTGATATAAAAGCATGATGCAAAATGGATGTATCAACTCCCCCAAGTTTAGACCTCGCTTGTCCTCAAGCAGAAACTGAGATCGAGAAATATGTCCACATGTTTAGAGATACAGGTGTCGATAAAAAATAAAATACGGACATGAGGGCATCATGATCATTCTAATAACAACAACATATATATAGATTTTGTCATATGATTTCCTATGTTCAAGTAATAAGCAATTCAAAATGTCAAGTATGGTTCATAAACTTCATTGGGAACTAACAAACTATAGTCTCAGTTATTGAAGCAATTGCAATTTATCGTAACATCAGAAAGAGTCAATAATAAAGCTTTTCAGCAAGATCACATACTCAACTATCTCGTCGTCCCCCATAATTGTTAACACTCATGCAATACTTATGGTTATAGAGTTTCAGCCGGACACTGAGAAAGATAGGGGCTTATTGTGTTGCCTCCCAACGTATTCACCTTTAGGTGATGTCAACAATAATAGCCTATGCCAACTTACATTCAATTTGGTATATGTATCATGACCTTTCAAACACGAGGAGCTTGCCAAAGGATAAAATGAAAAAGTGGAAAGGTGAGGATCACCTTGACTCAAGCATAAAGTAAAAACATAAAGTAAAAGATATGCCCTTCCCAGAGGGAAGCAACGGTTGTCATGCTCTTTTAGGGTTGGATACACAAAATCTTAATGCAAAATAACGTCACTTTGTATTGCCCCTTGTATGTGGACCTTTATTATGCACTCCGTCGCTTTTATTACTTCCACAACAAGTTCGTACAAAGCTTATTTTCTCTGCACTAATAAGTCATGCATATTTGGAGACCAATTTTTATTGCTTGCACCGATGACAAATTACTTGAAGGATCTTACTCAATCCATAGGTAGGTATGGTGGACTCTCATGGCAAAACTGGGTTTAAGGAAGTTTGGAAGCACAAGTAGTATCTCTACTTGGTGCAAGGAGTTTTGGCTAGCATGAGGGGGAAAGGCAGCTCAACATGTTCAGAAGGTCACTGACAATATACTTTAACTGAGATGTCGGAAAACATAAACCATTACGTTGTCTTCCTTGTCCAACATCAACTCTTTTAGCATGTCATACTTAATGAGTGCTTCACAATCATAAAAGATGTCCAAGATAATATATCTATATGTGAACCCCTCTTTCCTTATCACTTCCTATTAATTTCAACGATGACCAAGGCTACGTTCATCAACTCTCAACAATTTTTATGCCTCATACTTTCTATGTGTGAAGTTATCACTATCCATAAGATCAATATGAACTCTTTTGTTCTTTCTACTTTCTCAAGATCATAGCAACATATCAAAGCCCTTGACTCAACACTAATCTTTATTATAGATAGCACACGGACTCGCTTACAAAAAGAGATCACAACGAAAACTCAAAACTACTTGATATCAAAACTTCGAACTAATAGATCAAGATACTACTAAAAGGGATGCAAGAAAAGGAGAGTATTTCTACATGAGAGCCGCGCTGATCACGACGGTGCAGGACTATCTCGGTTGCGGCTATCTCTTCGGCCAGGTTTGCCACGGATATTGCGGATGCACGAGGTGCATGGATGATACAACTTCTCGGCAGCTATCGAAAGATGGCGGGTCTTCGAAAATCATGTACATGGGGCATCGAAGATGGCTCGAGAAGGATGACCCATGGAGAAAGTGTGGAGATCTATTCAATGGTAAGGCTGAGCATCGAGGTCCTCCATGTAAGCGTAGCGGTGAAGAAATATATGAGTTATTGAAGAACTGGGAAGAGTGGCCCTCGCCGGGAAAGACGAAGAAAAAGGCGTCGGAGCCCCTACTGAAGATATGGAAGAAGAGATCTGTTTTCTGGGACTTGGAATACTAGCCCATACTCGACACGCCTCATAGCCTTGATCAAATGCATATCACAAAAAATATCCTTGAGAGTTTTCTTGGAACATTGATGAACATGCCGGAGAAGACCAAGGATGGGACGAAGGCAAGATAAGACTTGGAATTTTTGAAAATCAAGAAAGATCTCCAAATGCCTGGTAAAAGGTCGTCAGAGGAGATCGAGATGGAGACGGAGATGGAAGATAGGGGCAAAAAAGTAAACAAGAAGGAAGAACAATATTGCCCCCCCTCTTGCTTCACCTTAGATCCGAAGGAGGTCGATCAATTGTTCAAGTGCCTTGCCGGAATCAAAGTTAGTTCCGGATACTGTGGGAAGATAAGAAGATATCTGGACACTAAGAAAAAAAGGTTCAGTGGGATGAAGTCTCACGACTGTCATGTGATGATGACATAGTTACTCCCGGTTGCACTTAGAGGGATTATGGACACACATGTGCGTGAGACGCTTACTGACCTATGCCACTTTTTTATGCTATCTCTCGAAAGTCGATCAGTGTGAAGCAACTCCATAGGCTACAGGAAGAGATCGTTATCATACTGAATGAGCTCGAGATGTACTTCCCGCCCGCGTTCTTTGATGTCATGGTGCATACATGTGCCCACATCGTGGACGACATCATCGACCTAGGGCCGACATTCCTGCATAGCATGATGCCGTTCGAGAGGATGCATGGGGTAATCAAAGGATTCATTCATAACATGTCCGGTCCAGATGGAAGCATAGCCCAGGGATATCTGACCAAAGAGTGCATCTCTTTCTGTGAGAGTTATGTGACCAAATACCCTGTTGTTGGTTTGCCCGTCAACAAGCACTGTGGAAGGCTTGAAGGCGAAGGTCACACCAACGGTCATAGGGATGTGAATGTGTTACGCTCGGGCCGACAAAACAACCTTGACAGGGCAAACTTAGTAGTGCTACAACACCTAGATGTGCTAGAAGATTTCGTGACACTGCACAAAGAGACCATCGCAAAGAAGTACCATGACCGTGGGGTGCACAGGATGGATGCTGAAGTTATTAGAGAGCACAACTCCACTTTCTTGTGTTGGTTCAAAGAGCGAGTTCTGGCTAATCCCCCGGAAGAGGGTTGTCCGAACGGAACACTCATATACGCCTTAGCACATGTCCCCTCCACCAACCTCGTGATTTATCAAGCATACGATATCAACGGATACACGTTCAACACAGAGGAGAAAGATATAAACAGTGATGACCAAAACTCAGGGGTGACGATGGAAGCCATGACCGGGAATGTAATTGAAAGATATTACGGAAGGGTCGAAGAGATATGGGAGCTTAACTACTCTGGATTGCATAGCGCGACGATGTTCCGTGTCAGATGGGCTAAAAATGTACACAGAGAAAACCGACATTTCACTACCATGTGTATACCCGACTCCGATGATAGCGGTACCGTCAACGCCATCGCCAAAAATGAGCCATGGGTACACGCTAAACACGTGACACAATGTTTCTTCATAACTGATCTGATGAATCCCAGATGTGTTGTTGTGAAGACAAGCAAAAGGAGCATCATCGGAATGGATGGAGTCGCCAACGAGGAAGACTATGACCAGTACGGTGATCTGATGATGAAAGATGATGCTGATGACGACGAAACATATGTCAAAAGAAGAATGAAGACTACATTACCTACGAAAGATCGTAATCCCTGGAGAAGGAAAAGTCACGACCATGGGCTCAATTATTCAGTCTGAAGCGTCGTTGTCGCCCAAGCTGACAAACTAATCCCAAAGTTTGTGTGTGTCTAGCTATTTTGTATACCGCCGATAGCGGTCAAATGATGTAATATATATATTATACAAATTATTATCCGGAGGGTAACAATGGTATATTGCAAAATTAAATGAAAGAACAAGAAAAAGAAAAGTGCAAATGAAAGAAAAAGAAAAAGAAAAAGAAAGGAAGTTTTGCAAAATGAAATGAAAAGAAAAAGAAAAAGGAACTAATAGTTGTGGAAAATGAAATGCAAGAAAAATAAGAAAAGAAAAATGAAAATAAAAAAAGAAAAGAAAAAAAAGTTAGCAGTAGCGCGTTTTATCCAGGGAAGCGCTATAGCTAAGAAAAAGGAAAATAAAAAATAAATAAAAAAACTAGCAGTAGCCCGTTTTTGTTGAACCAGCGCTATAGCTAACTTAGCTATAGCGCGTTTTGCCAACACGCGCTATAGCTAAGTTAGCTATAGCACCGGTCCGCTAGCCCCCTTTTTCCTGTCTCTCTCACACGCTCCGCTCGATCCCCTCTGACCACCGCCGCCGCCCCGCCGCCGCCGCCGCCGACACCAGCCCTGCCCCGCCCACCCCGCCGACGACGCCAGCC